>NC_056741.1:381773141-382073141 GCF_019279795.1 Protopterus annectens
TGTTTATGAGTATTTTTGCTGATAGATTGAAGACAATTATCCCGGCATTATAGACATAGATCAGACGGGCTTCATTGTAAATAGAAATACTTTTGATAATATAAGAAGAACTTTAACATTAATTGATTTTGCAAATAGGAAAAAGAAAGATTTAACACTTATTAGTCTTGATATAGGTTCAGCATTTGATTCAGTAAGTTGGGACTATCTGTTTACCTTACTGAAATGCACAAATTTCTCTGATGCATTTGTAAATTTAATTGAGCATTTATACAAAGGAACGCTGGCTTATATTAAGGTAGGAACATATGTTTCACAAAAATACCCATTCTTAAAGGTACAAAGCAAGGATGTCCACTTTCTCCACTATTATTCACTTTAGTAATGGAGCCTTGGGCTAATTTGATTAGAAACAGTACTGACATAGAGGGTTTTGAAATAGAAGAAAATACAACATCAAAAATTCAACTTTTGCAGATGATGTTCTAATTACATCAGCAGGATCTAATTCTTCTATGCAGTCTTTATTTGATAAAATGATGAATTTTAAAAGTATTTCTGGTTTAATATTCAATGAAGAAAAACTAAAATACTACCTATATATACACGAAAAATACTCTCATTAGTGATTTTACTAAATATGTACCCAACTCAGGTCAGATAACTTATTTAGGTATAATACTATCTAAAGATATTAAATCTATTATATATAATAACTATAATACCTGTTTTCTTAATATACAAAATCTTTTTAATACCTGGAATAATATGTTTTTACTATGGAGGAGAGACTTACAATTATTAAAATGATAATATTCCCCAAGATTTTATACTTAATACAATCAATAATACTTTCACCTACAAAATAACTATCAAGAAACTGAATACACTAATGTTAAATTTCTTATGGGCACCTAATAGACCTAGGATTGCATTAAAGAAACATACTAATAGCTGGTCTCAAGGGGTATTTCTTTTCCAGACTTTAATTTATATATTATCTCTTCTATTATAAAAGTTATTACTTTATTAATAGATCGGTCATATGTCAAAATGGAAAGATTATTGGGAGCTAATTAGTATGCACTTCATGAAAATCTCCTTAACACATAAAAATATGATTATAAATAACTCCATGTTGTGGTTGCTAAAGGAATTTTGTACTTCACCTATTACACCTAAACATATGGTCTGTTACCCATTAAATATTATTATTAGTTATCGTAACTTTATATTCATGCACCCTAAGTATAGGGAATGGAATTTTATTGTATTCCCTATAATTTATACTCAGGGTATGCTTATGTCATCTACTTCTGAAGGAGCTCATTTAGCTATAGATAATAATCTAAAGTACTGGTATCAGCTGATATCTGATAATAAAGTTAAAAATCTAGATTTCTTAAAACAAGAATTTGATCTAAGAGAAACTTGCTGGTTAGAGGTTCAGATCTTTAGACAACATCTCATTGATAGAATAGATCTAATGTCTATAACAGTTAAAGAATCTATTCCAAAACTGATTGATTACTTGATAATAAATTTACAGCATAAAGTTTCTGATAAAGGTAAACTTTCATATATACATAAAATTATCAGACAAGAAACTTTTTACAATGTAGATTCATACTGGAATTATTTCACCTCTATTAATGGGGACCCACCAACTCAACAAGATAAACAATATATATTGGAATCTGCTTATAGAACTACATCTTCCATTGTCTGGAGACTTTATACATGGAAATTTTTACATATATCTTTTTATACACCTTTGATGATGAATAAAATTAATAATAAAGATAATCTATGTAAGAGATGTAATGTAGAAATTAATGCTGACTGGGCTCATATGTTTTATGACTGTATGAAGTTGAAAGAATACTGGAAGTCAATTAATGAATTTTTGCAGGCTCTTTTTACAGATAATTTCATTATTTCTAAGTCTCTTATATTATTCAACACACCTGTACCTCAATGTGTTAAAAAGATTAAGCTTCCCTTGTTATGGTCTATCCTAGCAGTGGCTAGGAAAATAATAACTAGAAATTGGATTTCAGATACACCTCCTTCGTTCAATGAATTTAAAATGTTATGAATATAATGTGTCATATGGAAATAAGCACAATTAGAATGAGAACAACTAGAAAAACATCACATTTTATTGTATGGGATAATTTACAAAATTTGTTAAAAAAATTCTAATTTCAATAGCACAGTATTTTAGTTTAATTAATTGATCTGATTGTAGTGGATGTCTTTGTAAATACTTTAGTTGTTTTGTTGAATATTATAATAATACCTATTTTTAATTATTTGTATAAAATTGTTATGATATTTCTCTTATATGTTAAAACAATAAACTTGTTTTGAAAGAAAAAAAAAAAGTTAACTACTGGACCTTTTTCTACACCTGTTGTGAAGCAGGAAGGCATGCATGTACCATGCATCCTGTGTCTTTGAAATCCCAGTAGAGGAACAAATGCTTTCCATTTAATGAACACTGCTGCACTGATCAGAGGCAAAACACATCAGATTGTTGGCAAGTCTGCTGTTTTTATGCAGGTTTCTGGATCTCATTAAAACTACTTCCATAAGAATATAATTCATGAATTTAATTGTAAAAAAGTCTCAGAAAGTGGATTTAACTCTACTACTTATTATGTGTGCTCCTTTAGCTTCCAGTAACCTGTTCTGTTTGTCAACTTAGATAATTCTTTTAGCAATGAAGGCCATGAGTTCCGTTCCCATATTGTCTTCAAGTAGCCTGATCAACCACAGGTTATTTTTTATCCAGGATCTTGTGTCTAAATCCTTGACCTTAACTCCAGCTGCTTCTTCTAAAGCTGTAGTTCTTTAGTTTGATGTTAGTGGTCCAAGGTGATAGACTTTTGTTCCAGCAAGGCAGTCTGTTGATTATCCAATTACTGGTTCAGGGAGACAGTTTTTTGGTGGAGCATCATTCATCTTTGGAGCTTTTCTCCCTGGGCCTCCACTCAAAATGGGCTTCTGCTCAGTCAGACTATTCTGATCAACAACTGAAAAAAAAACAAGAAAGTAGGGAAGAGAGTGAAGATCTGTTTCACAGCTTTTATATACTGAGGAACATTTTTCTAAGATAAATGAAAGGGAATGAATAGATGTTCAGAGACTGCTGCTATATTCTCTCTTTTTGTGAGTCTTATACATACATGGTTGCCATGTGCTGCCCCTTGTAATGGCATTCTCATATTTGGTGGCTTGACTTCGTAGTTTAAAATGGGTCAAGGTTTGTCAAAATCTAGAGACTTCAGCTCTTGCATCTAACTACTGGATTTTTTTTTTTTTTTGCTTTTCTGGGATGACAGAGAAAGTTCCTTTCTCTAAATAAGAAACCAAGAATGAGTCCCTCACTTAAGACAAATTAGCATTATTAGTAATTCAGAGTAACGTCTGATTGCCAGGATTCGCAGCATAACTATGATAAATATTGGCAATATACAGGTATTGTTTCACTAACAGTAACATCATACAAATGGACCATAGCTGATGGCTCTTTTTCTTTAAGTAATATATCCACAATGCATTGGAAGATAGCTAGTATTCCTTGTAGTCTAACAGGCATCCTTTTTAAAATGAAGGAGGCTAAAGGTATTGTCAATGGCTTCATATTCTTTTGAACTTCATCTAATGATATTTGCTAATATTCTGAGGTGAGAATTAAAAATCAGAACATCTTCACATGCCTTGATAATCCAGAATAGCATCCAACCTTGGTATTGTGTAAGTGCCGAATTCTTTAAGGACACTCAGCCAGAATCAAGCCAAAATCTTAACTTCCTCTTCAGAATATCAACACCACAGGGGACTGAGTATTATTTGATGGATGCCATGATGATATTGAGTTTTATTCTACTCATTTTTTGCTATAAATTGTGTCTTTAGGACTTGGGAATTTGTAATACATCTGTCTGTGTGCTGCTTTTATGGTGCTTTTACATTAAGACATTCCTGGATCATTCATCTTGTTGCAGAAGGTGTTTACCTGGTCACTCTGAGTTGGGAGTCACTGCAGGAAACTCAAAGTGTGGTTGTTTATTGGCTAGAGGTCATAGAAGATAGTTTACAATCTTTTACTCCACTGTAAATCAAGCAAATTTTCAAGGCTTGAGAACAACAGCTGAAAGCCCAATAAAATAGCAGCAACAAGAAGAAATCCACCAAAGTAATTATTCCAAGCAGTTTATTGTATCTCTGACGTCTCGGCCTCAGCCTTCAAGGAGTACAAAACATAAAATACTGCATCCCTATATATACACATAGCAATTATTCAATAAGCTCCATTAAATAAATTGTAAATTAAATAATTATCAATTAATTCAACAGCATTTTCCAATTAAAATCTTCATTTAAACCTCTTGGACACAAAGTTTTGAATTTAAGAATAAAAACAGCTTCTTTATATAACAAACGTTGCTTGATGTTTAAATTATCATATTTATCATACTTCATTTGTTCTAAAACACATCCTTTTAGCCCTTCGCTGTCCCTATTATGAAAATCTAAAAAGTGCATAGCCACAGGGCTTTCTGTTTTTTTATTATGGATATCTCTCACATGTTCCAAAAGTCTTGTTTTAAATGATCTTTTTGTTTCCCCCTATATAAAATTTTCCACAGGGGCAACAAAGGGCATAAATTACACCCTCAGAATTACAATGAAAACTATCATTAACTTTAAATGGAATACTACTGATGTGTGGAAACAACAGCGTAACAAACCGACAAGCTTTGCATTTGCCACACTGATGTGTTCCCATAGTACTCATATTTTTAGATATTCTAGGTGTTGGAAAACTAAACCTACTCTTTACTAACAAATCTTTTATATTTCTACCCTTTTGGTAGGAAAATTTCAAATCTACCTTTAACCAAGATTGAACACTGTTAAGGGAACAAAAATATTCCCAAAACTGGGTAATTATTTGAGTAAGTTCTGGTGTAAAACAACTGTATGTAGTCACGAAATATAAATTCTCTTGTTCTATTTCACCCATCTTAGTCACCCCATCATAATTGTGTAAACTTTTAAGAAATAAAGATGTTATTTTCTTATTGTTATTGCCACAGAATTTATCATAACTGTCTAATAACATATTCTTACTATAACCTCTATTCAAAAAAGAATCAAACAGTAGATGAAGTTCTCTTTGAAAAGATTCACTGTTATTACATAAGCGAAACATTCTGAGCATTTCACCGTATGGTAAAGACTTAATTGTATGTGGCGGATGTCCACTAGAAGAGTGAACATATTGTGTACCCCCTGCAAATTTCTTGTTAACTGATGTAATGAGATGAGTACCGAGACGTCAGAGATACAATAAATTTTCAAGGCTTTTTGTTTACTTCCAGAGAACTTTGCAATGCTTTTCAGTGTTTCAACTGCATCCAGAGCCATCCAAGCTAAGGTAACACTATGTTTGGTTTACTACACTTTTACCTACTTTATACAGTAATCACTGCTGTTTTGACTATTAAAAAAAACATTTAATTTTGTGGCAAAAGTAGTCATCTCTGTTTGTTAGCTTTTCTAGTTTTGTGTGCTAACAAATTGCCTTGCAGAATGGTGAATTAGCCAGTGAGTTAGTTGTTTGGTAGTTGTTTGTTGTTTAATCTGCACTTGAGAGCTGCTTTTGCTGTGCTTTCACATCAAGAAAGTCCAGGAGCATTTATCTTGTTGCAGAAGGTGTTTATCTGGTCTTTCAGAGTTGGGAAACACTGCAGGAAACTCAAAGTGTGGTTGTTTATTGACTAAATGGCATAGGAGTCAATTTACAATCTTTTTTTTCTAATATAAATCGGGCATCTTTGTAAGGTTCTTTTTCATTTACAAAGAACTCTGCTACTGCACTTTTCTAGTGTTTCAACTGCATACAGAGCCATTCAAGCAAAGATAATAATATGTTTTGATTTACTGCACTTGTACCTGCTTCATACAATGATGACTACTGTTTTTGAGCATTTTTAAAGCATGTATTTAATTTTGTGACAAAAATAGTAATTTCTCTGCCTGTCAGTTTTTCTAGTTATGTGTGCCTCCAAATCTTCTTGCAGAAGGGAGAATTAGTCAAGGATTTGGTTGTTTGATAGTTTGTTGTTTAATCTGCACCCAAGAGCTACTTTTGCTGTGCGTTTGCATTAAGAAATTTTAGGATCAGTCATCTTGTGGCAGAACATGTTTACCTGGTCTCTCTGAGTTGGGAAGCACCACAGAAAGCTGTTGCTTATTGACTAGAGGGCATAAGAACATACCTCTCAACTGTACAGATTTTTGCAGAATGTCCAGAGTTTTTGCCTCATATTTCTAGTCCATTTTTCATAAAATTGTGGTTTTCTGGTAAATTAATGTCAAATCATTAAAGACTGAAGTTAGAAAATAATGACAGAGATTTGAGTTTCAGACTTCATACCCTTCAGAAAATGTATACTAATGCAAAACCTGTTGTTTTATCAACTTTCTAAGTTTTAAGAGCAATATTTAAAACTTGTCCCTAACTGCGGTGGTGGTGCTGCAGTAGCATTGTCGCCTCACAGTTAGACATTGCCTGTTCTATTCTCAGAGCATCTTCTGTGTGGCGATATGCATAAATAGGCGTTCCTTCATTGAAGGTGGTGCATTAGGCCCGGCAAGCCAGCACGTAAAAATCTACTGCCAATCATTAGTGGACCGGAGTTCCACTGTGGCGACCCCTAACTGGGAAAAGCCGAAAGACACAAATTTAAAACTTGTCCCTATTTTTGGGCCTTTGTCCCACTTTTATTTATGGTTTTGTTCAGATTTCTTGCTCTAAGAGGTTGAGAGGTATACATAAGTGTCAGTTTGCAATCTTTATTCTCTGCTATAATTCTGGCAACTTTGAGTGGAGCTGCCCATCAGGCAGTGGCAGTTAGCAGTGCTCTGTATAGTAGCAAATGCCTAGACAGTAAAAATTTCCCTATAAAGTTAGGATTAGAGCTGAAACCTATTAAACTGTGTGGCATTGTGTGGATATATGCTTAGAGCAGCTAGCTTGCATATTGAATAGCATTACTATATCCTAGCACTGTAGAATATCTCGCCCTTAACCAGAAAAACTAGTTTACATATTGAATAGCAGTACCATATCCTAGCAGTATATAACAGTTTGCCTTTAACACCAAAAACTACCTTAGGAAACCACTATTAAATCTCAAACCTTAACGCTAAACAGCCCTCCCTATTACAGGACTGGACAACATTGATATGCAGTTTCCAAATGTCTCTGTAGCCAGCTTGACTTCCAAGATGGCTGCACACTAACAGCTTATTTTCATCTCTCCCAATGAGAAAACAGGAACTCAGAAAAGAGAGTCAGTGAATTTGTCTTTTTGAGTAAATTTCATTTACCGGCTAGTAAATGCACAGCCTGGATGCCAGCAAAGAAGAAATTTTTAGAATCTGAAGGAAAATCAACAACAAAAGTTGAGGAGAAAACACTGTCTGGGAAAAATCCTACAACTGTCCAGCAAAAAGCAGTTCAAGCTCCAATTTTGATTCAAGACATGACTTCCAGTAATCTAGAGGAAAAATAAGTCAAATGTGCTCACAGCTGATTAAAATAAATGAAACACTGAATGAGTATAATAACTCAAGTAACAAAAAGCTGGGGGAAATGGAAAAAGCTTTAAACAGATATTCAGATGAGCTGATAAAATTGCAAAAATCAGAGGTCAAATGAAAAACAAATGCTAGCTGAGAATGAGACTGCTCAAGATGAGATGTTTCAAAAATGGTAGAATTAGAGGCAGAGCACATTAGGGAACACCTGAGATTTTCTGCTGACCCAGAGAAACTGCAAGGAATAGACTGCATTAATTTTATGAAGCCACAAATAAGCAACTAGACTGGTGTTCCAGAGCAGGAGTTATTTATTGAAAGGGCACATTTTGTGTATGCTTCAAACCTGACCATGAGAAAGTAGCCAAGACCTCTAATAGTAAAAATGCAATCCTACCAGCAGAAAGAGTTGATTCTGACAAAACTGTGGCAGAAGGACAAAGTATTAAAAGTTGGAGACAGTTGAGTGTTTGTGGAAAATGATTACTCATGGTACACCAGGCGGAAGAGGAGTAACTTTATTCCATCAGTCAGGGAATGTCAAAAAGCTGGTCTGAGATTCAAGCTGCTGTATCCAGCTATATTCAGAATATTTTTTTCATTTAGGATCAAAGTCATTTTTTGATGCAGAACATGCTAAGGAGGAAATACAAAAGTTTGTCCAACAAAAAGTGAGCTATCAAACAGATACTGTGCTTTTTATTCTTCTGATATTAAAGCTCATATAGAGACTATGCCAGTGAAACCTTTTCCACTATTCTAAAGGAAAATGCTTGAGAGGCAGAAAAAAGCACAGAAGTTGACTAGAAGAACCAGGAGTATGTTGGAAATGTACCAGTGACTGGATTTGGGAGATGGAGACCAACAGGAAGACTACCAGCAACTCAGAACTTAATGAATAAATGTGGGATTACAAAGCATCAGTCACATTTGTGAAATACAGTGGAACAAGAAAACCTGGAAATATTGGACTTTTTTAACTTTATTAAACTTGTAGAGGATTCCAAAGCATATGTTCTACTTCATGTCATTAATGTTTGGAAAAACATTAAGGAGAGAGGAAGAGGAAGAAGGGTGGTAACTGTAAGTAAACATTTTTTGCTTTTAACAGTATTTTTATAAAACATGACATACTGAACACTATTTAGTAAGCATTTTCATTTATTTTTGTTTGTGATAGGGATACTAGAGTAAACAGGTGCCTTTTTTTGCTTCTTCTTTCTTTCTTTCTTTCTTTCTAGTTCAGTTTTAAGAAATGTAGACACTGCAATGTAAAATGAGAAGAAATCCTGGACAAAAGAGCATGATATAAGTAAAACTGATATATTTTTCTTACTTTTGCATAGGGGAATAACTGGATTAAGGCCATTGACTTGATGTAATAACAACTTTTAACTGGAAGCAAATAAATAAAAGAACATTGAATATAAGGAAGTTTTCCTTAAGCGAATAAATGTTAATGTTCAACATGAGAAGCTTGTAGCTGAAGGTAACCGTGCATTTGGTTCTCATGTTTCTATGGAGACAAGCTAAGGACAATTAAAACAGAATACTTTTTTCTTTCAATGGCTAAAAGATTATGTTTTATGAAAGCATTCAAGTTGTTTTCTACATCTGGGAAAGGAATGAAGATAAGACAAAAACAGACAGCATTTAGTTTATGTAGAAGCACAGGATGTAGAATGCATCTTAGCATTATGGGTCAGGTCAAGCCCATGATTGTAACTGTCAGTCTGGGACAATTGTTCCTATTATGAGGATTAAACTTCATTATTTGAATATGTTCATAGATTTGTGTGTTGGTATTAAGTTAATAGGCTATGGGTTTTTTTTGAGGGTTTTCATTAAAACAAAAAGTCGTGTAAGATGTGAAATAGGTTCAAATGGATATGACAAGAAACAACTGTATAAAAGATCAACCTGCCAAATATCAGTGTATGTATGTATGTATGGAACACAAAAGCTGAAACTAGAAATTTAGAAAGAACCGAGCATGTGGACTTGATAAAGAAATGATTTTAGCATGGTTATTTAGCACAATATCTGGACAAAGGAAAAGGGGAGTACTTATATTAATTGCTAGAGGGGTCCAATAGTGATAGAAAAGGAAAAAAAGATAATAATGGTAAATTTGTAGTTGTAAGGGGCTACTGGTAAGGGAGGATTATGCTGGTACGTATCTATATTCCACCTAAAACTGCTACAGTGGAGCTTAAGAAAATTCTAGGAGAAATAATCAGCCTTCAGCAGGGAATATTACTTATAGGTGTGGACTGGAATTTGATTTGCAACAGTGAGGATGTGTCAGGATTGGGGGCGATTGGGGAAAATATAACAAACAAGTAGATTTTTAAAGAAATTTATGAAAATATTTGGTATGGAAGATGTGAATTCAGTAGTAGAAGCTTGGTGAGAATTTACATATTACTCCCCAAGGTATAAAAACTGGGCTAGGCTGGAGAGAAATTATATTTCACAAGAATGTGCTTTTAATTGAAAGTTTTGATACACATCCAACTATTTCAGATCATGGGCCGATAATAACTAAAATAAAAATGCAGGGTAATGAAATAAAAATGAGACGCTGGCATTTTCCCACCTATCTGTTAAGCAGAGAAGAATTTAAGGAATGTGTATTGGAAATTATTCATGGGTCATTAAGGAAGATAGAAATTTCTTCAGAAAGTATAGCTAGGGAGTAGAATAAAATGGAAGTGGACTTTAAAAATAGAGTAGAAATAAAAGAAAATGAGATCTGGTTAAGAAGTAACAAGAATGATTTAGAGGGACTGACAAATATGGAAAATCTCACAGAACAAGAAGAAATGCAAACTACAGAGTGCTAAAGAGAAAATAAGGAATTATCTGGATAATATGCATGAGTTTAGAAAGATTGCAACTGTGTTTTGATAATCACCCCAGAGCACAAAAGCTTTTAGTACAACAGCTTATGCAATAGAAAGTAGAAAGGGTTATTGCCAAGCTTAGTGAGCCTATAACGAGGAAAATAACCAGACATCCTGTAGAGGTATTAGAAATATTTCAGAAGTTTTATAAAAATCGGTATAAAGCAGAGGAATGTGGAAATCAAGAAAAAGTACAAATGGAAATGTTTATGGAAGGATTAAATATGCCAAGGTTAGATGCAGATGTGGCTCAATTACTAACAGTTAGGAGGGAAGAAAGTGATAAAGAGCTGGAAGGTTTTAACAGTATTTTAAAAGAAGGAGAAGTACCAACATTCTGGAAGAAAGTTGTGGTAGCTGTATTAACCAAAGATGGTAAAGACCCATCAGATCCAGCTTCATACAGGCCCATTTTGATTCTAAATCATGATTATAAAGTATATAATGACTAAAATAATGAGCAGGGTGATGCCAAAATTGATAGATATGCATCAATGTCGTTTTGAGAAGGGGAAGCAAATATTTGACGACAATAATAGAACGATAATGATCCGCAGAGAAACAGAATGTAAGAAAATACCACTGTTATTGGTGATTTTTGATACAGAGAAGGCATTCAGCAGAGTAAGCTAGGATTTTATGGGTAGGGCAATTAAATCATTTGCATTCCCTAATAAAATGAGAAGGTTAAGTAGATGAATATATGAGGGATCAGAGGCAAAAATTAAAGTGGGTAGGGGTCCTCTCTTTTCATTTTTGTTTGAACAAAGGAACCGGGCAGGGGTATCCTCTTTCACTTTTATTTGCTGTATATATAGAACTATTGGCAAAGAAAATAAGGGACTCAGAAATTCAAGGATATAATTGATATGGTAATCAAGAAAAGCTAACTTTATTTACAGATGATATTATTTTGTACCTTATAAAACCAGAAAAGGGCATTTCAGCATTGTGGAACATTTTGAGACAGTTTTAAGTCTTTTCAGGATACAAAATTTATGAAGATAAAAGAACACACTAGTTAAAAAACAACAAAGGTGAGCAGACTTGTCGAACTAACTCCTTTAATTAAAAACACAAACCCAAAACGAAAGCTGAGGACCGTGCACCAATGTGCATGAATTGCTTAAACAGACCTTCCCAGTTCGTATAAACAGCCAAGGTTGGCGTCCGTAGATGCAGATGCAATACAACCACTTACTGTGTGTCAACAGACGAGCCCAGATAACTACAGTCAAGCTAAGAGGATCTGGCGTTCAAAGCGATAAGGCACACACTTTCCAAAAATACTTTCGATAAATCCACAAGAAGTCGATAACACCATTCGGTTCAAGTCAGAACAATATTTAATAATTACTATTAAATATTGTTCTGACTTGAACCGAATGGTGTTATCGACTTCTTGTGGATTTATCGAAAGTATTTTTGGAAAGTGTGTGCCTTATCGCTTGAACGCCAGATCCTCTTAGCTTGACTGTAGTTATCTGGCCTGTTGACACACAGTAAGGCTGTATTGCATCTGCATCTGACGCCAACCTTGGCTTTATACTAACTGGGAAGGTCTTACAATTCATGCACATTGGTGCACGGTCCTCAGCTTTCGTTTTGGGTTTGTGTTTTTAATTTGTAACTTGGGATTTTGAGGCTTTTTCTGTATAACTCCTTTAATTGTTAATGGTAAGCGCTTTCGTTGGCAATGAATAAGCCAACTTCTTCAGACCTTCGAACCAAATACAAAATATCATTTGATGTAAAAAAGATAAAAGAACAGCAATAGCTGTAAACTATGTGCCCATGCATGAATTGGCTCAGCAATAAATATATTTATGAGGACATGGTAAAATGAAATGCTTAAGAGTATGGGTTAAAAAGGATTCTCTTATGGCAGTCAAGCATACATGGGACAAGACTAAAAAGATAATACAAACAGTGAGACAATGGAAGGTCTGTTTTATGGATATGAATAGCAAGACACAAGCAGTAAAAATGTTTTCAGTCCCTTTAGGTTTATACAAAGTTCAGGCATATTTTTATCAAACAGAGGACAAGTTGTGGATAGCAATTAATAAAGAGTTGAAGGATTTTATCTGGGAGGGGAACAGGGTAAGAATCAAGTGGGATAAGTTGATCCCAACAATAGAACAAGATAGTTTGGGATTACCTGATTTGAAGGGGTATTACAGAGCTACACATTTAAGTCTCCTATACATAGCACAAGCAGAAACCTATAAGTCAAAGTGGTATGATGATGCAACAGGGAGGGAAGCTCAAGAAATAAGGACTAACTGTGATTTTGAACCCAGATCCTTATGGATAGATAATAACAATAACCATACAGAATATTATATTAATATTATATTCATAAAATAGCAGAAAGTATTCTTGGGAATGGAGAAAAGAGATTCTGCTGATAGGAACGACTACAATTAGGGATACAGAAAATAAGCAAGAGGGGACTGGAATTTATGGGAGAAAACTGGCTTAGGAACTGTAGCAAGTAATTAGACGAGAAAAGAAATAGAAAGGGAAGAGGTCCAGAATTTATTTGGACTGCAGGCTAGAGATTGCCTTCCCTATCGAGGACTGGTATCAGAGTATAGACAAAGAGAAAGGAATAGGGGATCCTAAGTAAAAGATCAGCACTGCTAGAGTTTTTAGTAGAATTTAGAAGAAAAGTTGCTGTTAAAAAAAGAAGTAGTAGGGAATATAAAATATTGTATGATAACTACAGCAATAAATCAGAGGAGGCTAGAAAGGATTGGGAAGAGAGACTGGTTAAGCAATTCATAAAGAAACAATGGGAGAATATATGTATGCAACAAAGTCATGGAGATTTAGGATCTTTGCTTGAAAGTCTTTGCATAGGTATTCTTATAATTCAAGTTTACTCCAAAGAATTTTCTCTCAGACAGCAAATGTAGGAGGTGTGTACAGTGGAAAGAGGTAATTGGGAATATATTTTTAACAGTGTAATGAGTTGTCAGACTTTTATAATTCCCTGCAGACTACTCTCAGAAATAATGGGTCAGCAAATCGGTGTAACTAAGGAAATATTTTTTGAGCTGTGATATAGAATCAGAATTGCCTAGATATAGTAAGGCCTTGCTGAGTTTAATTCTGGTGACTGCCACAAAAGCAATTACTAGAAAATGGATATCAAAGTCTAAACTAGCCATACTAAAAGTAGTGAATATTATGACAGCGATAAAAGATATGGAAGTGAGATCTTTAGAAAAGGGTAGGAGTAAATTACAAAGAAAAAAATGGGAATTGTGAGAACAATGCATGCACAATAATGTTTTGGAAAAGGAAAAAGATTTAAGGGGAGGCATAAACTGAGTGAGCTATGTAATGCTTGACTGAAGATGACTGTATAAAAGATTATATATGATGTAAAATGTTGGCAACTGAAAATACTGTATATCAATATGTTTCATTTTCATTTATATAAATGTACGTCTGGCTATGTCATAAGTTAGAATTCAATAATGATGTTTTTTGTTTAAAAAATAACTCTTGTGGTTAAATGCATTTCCTGCATAAATTCTACATTTAAGCAAATTATCTAGAAATACTCACAGCATTGAAAATATATGTAAAAACTTGTAACAGTAAATTCTATTAATTATCTCATTATCTCATATGCACTGTGTAAAAATGTTTCTTCATCTGCTCATAATTTAATTAATATTACTTAATAGTATGTGTAATTACAGCATCAATATGGCAGGCATCTTTTATATAGTCCAGTGATCTGATGGCCACATACTGGTTTTAGTTACTCCTTCAAAGGGCATCAGGTAGGCTTTATTATCATTATTCTTTGTTCAGTGATCTACCTTGATGTCTCATGGCATTGCTAGGGGACTATTCATGTGTGTTTGCCAATGAGGTAGCTGTTGCCCCTAATGTCCAATTCCATTGGGCTTTTTTGGGGGCGGTCCTTCCAGCTCTACATTCATTTAACTTACAAAAGTGATATATTTTAACACTTAATCCAGATCATAATTTTTACAGCCCTCTCTAGCTTGTCTACCTGTGCTTCAGTAGGGCAGGACTTGCATCTTCTGTCTCGTGGGGGCCATGTTTGTACATGGCTGTCAACCCTTCTCTCAATGTTCTGACTAAATGAGTCAGCATCACTCTCATAAGGACTGCCCTTTCTGGGTTTTCTTTCTGGAACATGGGTCAGAAAGGACACATATCTCATACATGAATTTTTACTGATTGGGAATAAATAACTGTATGATACTAGTACCCTCTTCAGTGGACAAGTATAGAGGATTATTCTTTTTTTTTTCTATTCCTTAAATTCTCTGCTCTGGCCTTTCTCCTCTAAGTGGTCCTTCTCACCTTTCACGATCACAGAAACTAACTTTCTTTTACACCTCCCATCTGGTCTCCATTGACCTTACCGTATGCAAAAGTAATTAATTTCCCTGTTCTTCCATTCAGTGTCTTCCTTACTGAATATTCTTCATATTTTTTTAAAGTTTAGATGTACTCTAAATCAATTTTATTTTTATTGTGTACTGAATCCTCTTTGTTGTGATCACAATACATTCTCAGAATACATTTCTGTTTCCTCCTTAACAAACCATTTTCTTAATTTTTTGTTTGTTAAAATACTATCCTTAATTGTCCTAATATAGCTTCACTTTAAATTCAGTTATTTATACCTAATTGCACAATTTCTAGTTCCTGTCTTGCTGCTTTGATTACCAAAGTATAAGAGTTTTCTTGCCTCATTCCCCACCTCTGAGGGACCCTGCCTAATGTGTCCACTGCCTTCACATAATTGATCCATTCTTTCCACTGGGGTGAGAGGTGTGATCTCCGTTGCTATGTGGCAGCCACACAGCCTATTCCTTCCTGACCAAGAACCCCTTTTAGCTCATTCATTCCTGAATGGCGCGCGTGTGTGTGTGTGTGTGTGTGTGTGTGTGTGTGTGTGTGTGTGTGTGTGTGTGTAGACACAGTACACATACCTCGTGTTCCTTGACTTGATTTAGCAGATGAGTTCCTGTCTGATACAGCACAAGCAAATGCAACCACTGTGGTCAGGCAGTACACCTGTGCTACTAATGCTGTGAGCCTTGCAACCTCCATCTCTTAGATGATGAGAAAACTAGCATTGGCTGGTTGAGCTTATCCTTTCAGGCCTAGATGTTCAAATACACATGCAGCTAATTCCTGTGTTTTAATTTGAAGTTTGTAGACTGTTTCCTCCAGGGATATAGTAAAGCAGGATTTTTCCTGATTAAAGTCTCCTTTAACCCTAAAAAAATCCTTACACTGGGCTGCACTTCAGCTTCACTGTTCTTTCCTTAACTTTTTGTGCTTTTTAAGGCTTTTATAACACTTTGCAAACATCACCTTTTTCTCAACTTTTATTGTTATTTGCTTCATTCTAGCCTTAGTAGTAACATAAAATAATGTATTCATTTTCACGAGGTCATCTGTATTTCCAGATCTGATTCAGAACCAGAGATTTACATTACAGTCATTCCATCTGCTCTTCCTGGGATTACATGGAGAGATTTCATGTAGTCTCAAGCATTTCCTGGTGCTAGTGTTCACTGTTGTAGCAGTTTTAAGAAATAATACAGCAAGGTAGTTGCCTAACATTTTTTACTACTAATAAAGTTCTGTGAGACTCTCGGGCATCTTCTAGTAGATATATTGTTATGCTATGCTGTACCACAGCCTCGGACGTAGAATATGTTTCTCCACATTCACATGTATGTATAATTCAGCTGCTCCAAATATTACAATTACAGGTATCTGAATATCAGTAGGCACTCTTATTCTGCTGATATGCCAGTTGCAGAACGGAAGAAGATAGAGAATGGGACATCCAGTATCTGCATGGATATTATATACATTACAATCTGCAGAGAGGTACATCTACATGTACTTACAGGGCAACAACCAGGCTGCATGGTGCTGGTTTTTCACCACCTTGTGATCTATCATTCTACCTCTGTCTGTAGTGAACTGTACACTTTTTCACGTGTGCTGGTCATCATCATCTTATACTAGCCACCCCAAGACACGAATATCTTTTCAGCACTGCTACTGGGTACTATATTAGGGGCTGTGTATGTGGCTTATTTATTTATTTATTGGTTTGTTTTTTTGTTTGTTTAAAACTGTTAAGGAGTAGAGCACTGATCCACATGAAACTATTTCGGGTTAAACCCAAGTTTGGAAAAGCTAAAAACCCAAGCAATACACAGATATAGACTCTGAAACATTGAATGATATCAAATTTTATATTAGAGTAAATAAACAATAAAATAATATATTCTTAATATCTTGATGGATAACAAATGAGTTGTTGTAGTTAATTGACTGAGACAGGTTTTGGGCTGACAGTACAGAAAGTACAATATAAGTAAGTAGCAGAGGAATAAAAATAAGTTTGAGTGAAATGGAGGGGGGGGGACTACATGAGGATACTAGAGAGGTATGAGATGTCACAGACAATTTGGCAATATTGAATAATCATAGCAATGTGGAGAGCTAGACAAATGCATTGCTGAGTTTATATTGTAGCTCTATTAATAAACATTGATATTTGGCCTGTTTTGTCAGGAGGATGCTAAGAGATTTATAGACATCCAGGTAATCTGCTTCACCCCTTATGGCTGGGGGTAGGGTTTACCAAACTTTGGGGATTTGAAATGAGAAGCACTGATACTCCATTCTTGGTTGATGTGGCCATGTGAATGGTGGGAGCATAATTTGATTCTGACCTGAGGCTGTATGTCCTCACCTCTGCAGTAAATGTGTTGGCTATGTTAGAGAATGTATTTTGGTTAAGATGTTTGAACACAAGGAACCTAAGGAGGGTATTAGCCCCATGTTGAATGGGGAACTGACTATCCTTGTTAAGTACTGAGCAGTGTGGTTTTTAGATCTAGGAGCTAGGGTGAGGAAGCAGCAAATCATGTTGGCAGTCACCTGTAAGGTTGTAAGTTATTTCTCTGAGGTTGTGGCAATAACAGGGAATGAATATTCCAGTTGTAATTGAATAATTATTTTTTTATGGCTTCTTTCCTTGTTGAGGACAACAATTTGGAGATTTTCCGTGGCGAAAAATCTTGCTAATAATATTTTTAATGTCTTTTTTTTTTTGTATCTTAGCAGGACTGAGCATGATGGCTACTCCACCTGCACCCATTTGGCCCATCCATTCCATGGTCATGATAGCCAGGAGGAATTCCAGGTCAGGGGAAAGCCCCATGGCCCATTCATTCTTGCTCAGGTAGCTCACATGAGCTCATCCATTCCAGATGAGAGTTGAGTGGTAAGAAAAGGCCTACCCTTGCCAGTCCTGGGGGGGGCTACCCTCACCCAGTACAGCACCCCCTCCCACTCTCCTGTGGCAACTCTTCCAAGGTCCATTATAGCTGCCCTCCTAGGATTACACCTAACACTCCACTAGATGTCAGCAATGTTGCAAACTACAGCCATCTGTATCTTCTCTGGATGTATGAGCAGGCAGTGGCTGCAGATTTTCATTCTTCCATGCCAGCTCCTACAGGTGCCTGAGTTGCTATTCTAACTCATGTCATCAGTGACTAATTCATTGTCTTTAGTTTTGACTGTTTTAAAGTGAAAAGGTGGTAAGGACTCTGATGGATATGAAAATGGGGTGATATTGTTCAAGGTTATGATGGTGGTAGCTTAGTGAATCCAATAAGAAAGTCCTCTGGAGACAGTGAGCAATTTGGAGTTGTGAAAGAGCTGTTTTAAGTAATATTATTCTTTTTCTTGTTATGTTCTTAATCTGGGACCAGAAAGTTTTAGGCTATTTGTAGAGACTAGGTAGATGGTTTTGGAAGTATGTAGCTTCGTGCCTCCTAATGCTTTTTTTGGCTAGAATACAAAGGTTGATTAATCTTTCTCAGTCTTTTGAGATGCTTGTCTTGTTTCCATGATATCCGTGCCTCTTCCCTTAATATTTTTATTGATTTCTTTTGTTAGGCATCTGTTTTGGCTCAGTTTGTGAAGTTAAGAGATGGGAGAAGAACCTGCTTTCTAGGGCCTGGAGAATAGCATTTAAAGTATTTGTTGCTATGTCGGGATCTTGGATGGAAAAGATTGGTGACTAATTGAGCTGAGATTTGCACCTTAGAGAAGTTGCTGCTTGTTTTAGGCAGAAAGATTAATGAATCTAGCAGAATGATATATAGAGTGATGGTCAGTTAGTGAGGGTGGTGGTAGTATTTGTAATTTTATGTGGAATATTAGTGATAAGTAGGTGTAAGGAGTATTAAAATTGGTTTTGAAATTGGGCCACGAGGCCTGTAATGTAATTTGGGTTAGGCTTAACTCTGCTAGCCATTTGTACATGTTATGGTTACTGTGGAGCAGAAGGTTTACGTTAAAGTCACCCATGATAAGAAGGTTTTTAGAAGGGTGGATTGAGTTCTTGATAGAGTAGATGAGGTATGCTTTTGATTAGGAGAACGGAAATAGGCTGGTGCTATGGAATAGAGGACTGGATGTTTAATCTGAGGAAGTTTTATAACTATCCAGTTATGTTCTTGAGGTAGGGGAGGTCAGAGCTTGCATGTGTTGGTTCAGGACAGGTTTGTATAAGATCATGGTGCCCCTCCAGTTCTTATAGCAAGCCTGTGTTAAAAATGTAGTTGTAACCAGGGCTATGAATTTTTTATGGATAGGGTATTACCTTGTACAGAAGATTCAATGATGGCAATAATGTCTGGAAACAGGTAGCTAGGAAAGGGTCAAGTTGTTCAAGTTTGTTTTTAATACTGCTTGCATTAACTGCAATGCAATATCTAAGGTCCAGAGAGGAAAGAGATGGGTTTGTCCTGTTGAGACTAGACCTGGATTAGGTTCTATGTTGTCTTGCAGAAGTAGAACAGTTAGGCTACGAAAGACCTTGGAGAGGAACTTTGATAAAGTTGTCAACTATGAATGTGTATAATTTAGGTGAAGGTCGTAAGGAGTAAGAGTGTAGCAGGGTCTAGGCAGGTGCTCTAGGTGAGGATTTCTGGTTTGCTGGAAATACATTATTTCTGTCATGTCATTCAGTCATAGCCTCACCTCAGGCTTTGTGCCCACTGAATGGTGCACAGTGATGGTTATTCCACTTCACAAAGGGGGAGCCACCGTGGACCCCGGGAACTATCGCCCCATTAGCCTAACAAGCCTGGTCTGCAAGGCCATGTAACATATCATCATGGAACTTATAAACAAAGACATTGGTAATCTCCAAACTCTGGACCCCACCCAGTTCGGGTTTGTAAAAGGCAGATCATGTCTCCTAAACCTGATAGACCTCTTTGAAGCAGTAGCCAAAGCCATAGACGAGGTTAAGGTGGTTCACACAGCCTATTTAGTTCTCATCAATGCTTTTGACACCATCCCCCACTCTGGAATTACAGATAAACTCACTAAACTAGGTATAAATCCCTATGTCACAGCATGAGTTGCCAACTGGCTCACTGACAGAACCCACACTGTGAAAGTAGCAGACTCCAAATCCGACTTCAGACCAGTGACAACTGGGGTATCACAGGGTTCAGTCCTGGGTCCTCTCCTGTTTGGTGTCTACTTTTCTGAAGTACAGACTAACACAGAAGGTCTTTGGCTAAATGACTGCAAACTAGGAGCCATAATCGAAACGCCTAATGATGTAGACATCCTACAAAAGGGCCTCACTGAGACAGATGCCTGGTGTCAAAGCCATGGCCTCAAGCTCAATGCCAGTAAGTGCATTGTCATACCCTTTGGTAAAAACTCTGTACCCATGAGCTACCACATAGGTGGTAGTCTACTTAACAGCAAAAGTATGATAAGAGACATTGGGACACAGGTGGACAGTAGTCTCTCCTTTGATAATCATATCGCCACAGTAGTCAGGAAATCCTTCTACATGGCACACCTCATCACAAAAGGTTTCTCATCTAGGAAAAAAGGGGTCATTGTTTCCCTCTACACGTCACTCATTAAACCCATTATAGAGTACAACGCCCCTTTTGGTATGTACCTCACAAGACATCTACAACAACTGGAAAGGCCACAGAAATACCTCACAAAGAGGATTACCAGCCTCAAACATATGCCCTATGCAGACTGTCTGAAAAAACTCCAGCTTTACTCCGTCGCATATTGCCTACTCAGAGGGGATCCCTGCCTAACATACAAAGCTATGTCAAACCCACAGCTGTTGGACACTCTCCACTTAAAGAAATCCAAATCCCTCCGAACTACATGCTCTAGGGACCTAAACCTTGTCACCACAATAAACAGAACATGCTGGAGGGATAGATTCCTGTCCCAGACACTTCCCATACTCTGGAAAAAACTACCTGTCTATATCAAACAAAGGTCCTCATTAGCACTCTTCAAGAAAAATCTTGATGATTGGATGGGAAATAGGAAATTCACCCCGGGGATCACCTCTGGGGCTCTGCTCGACAGGGGTACAGGAAAATAATTTTCTTGGGTGGCGAAAGCCAGGGTACCTTTTTGGTTAGGCTTACATAGGCCCTAGGGCCAATAGCCTAGTACCTACCTATGAACCTATGTGATAAGGATTCAGTGAGTTGATAATTGAATGTCTGGAGCTGATTTCATGGTTGATATTTTCCTTACTGGTATTAAGTAGGGCACAGAAGGTTAGGATAAGAAGCATTTGCATTTTGGCAAATATCATAGAATAGTGAGGGTTCATAGGACAACTTGATTGCGTTAAGAAGTGAAGGGTTTTGGAGGGTGTGGGTCATGGTGTCCACTATTAGATAGAGGGAGGTTGGGGTGTTTGTTTGTGAATATAAGACTGAGTACCTGGTTAGTTAATGTGAAAACATAAGTTGTTGTGGTATATATCTTTAAGAAGAGTACTTTGCAGTTGTAGTGGAGAGGGTGTGAAACAGATGAAATATGGTTGTATGCCTGTGGGTGGCTGGGGAATTTTGAGTGCAAAACAAACAAAGCAGGTTGAAATTTCTATCCTAGTGGGAGTCAGTCAGTCTTTGCCATTCCTGCCTTGTAGAACAGTAGCTGGCTACAGCAGCATTTTGTATGTAAGTAAATAACTTCCAAAACAGTTTGTGATAATAAAAGCAAAGCTTCTTATGTCACCACTACAACAAGGAAGGTGTAAAAAATCAAAGTATCCTTTTGTGGCAGTTTGAAATAAATAAAATGAAATGACAGGAAACTGTGAGTAACATCAGATGGTTTTAGATACTTAATTGAGCAGGCAAGCACTATAACCCTCAATGCAAAAACAAGTAAAACAAAAAAACTGTGCATGCCTTTTTGACAAAAAATAAATTAATAAGGCAGGAAAGGGGAATCCTGTCATGATGAGACTGCCCCAGATCACTGCAAATCAGCTATGCACTTCTTTGACAGGATGGGCACAGCTAGAAGTGTGCACAATTGAAAGGAGCCCTGAGCCCAGTTAATAATGGGTCATTTTTACAAAAATATTAATATAGCAGGAAAGAGGAATCCTGTTTTGTGATCAGAATGCCTCAAGCCATTGCAGATCAGCTTACTTCCAACTTATCAATATTCAGTGAATACAACAGTGTCTGGTCATAACTTTACGTTGTTATGGCTTTCACATCTCCAGAAGGATGAGTTGGGACTGTGGCATGAGGAGGTTAAGCAAGATTTGGTGGTGACCATACATCAAAAGCAGAGCCTGAAATGGTGTGGTCTTTGCACCTTTGCAGGGAGGACATTTGACAGGAAGTGCAGCACAGTGTAGGCCTCGCTCGGCAGGCATGCCAGTAACTGGATAATGTGGAGGAAGCCATCTACTACATAATGTGAACAGTCGATACTCTGACAGGTGCATTGGAGAAATTGAAATAAGCTGCCTTTGCAGACAACAGCATAAGTTCTAGGCAGCAGCTGAGAGCCCAAAGGGTTTTGGAGCACCACCGGACAGGATTTACCACATTGCTGCTGTGTGATGCAGGAGTTATTACTAGGAAGGTCCATACATTTCCCCATCCCTTTTCCCTTGCTTCACCGGAAGCCATAATAGACACTGCCTTGCTAGTGAATGATACTGGCTCTTACTAGGTCTGTGTGACCACCACTGGTCCTTCACATATTTACTTGCCATCTAACATGCAACTTCTTGGTGAGAGAGTCTGCCAGTTCAATCAACCTCTTACTATACCTGGTTTGCTACCAACTACATCTGTCCCTCCTTCACCACAGTCCTCAGAGAACTAGGATGGTTATCAATGGAGAGTGGTATTAAGGCAGAGCAGTAAGGCAGTGCCAAAAGACCCCATGGCAGTGTGGGAGATGGAAGGATGATGAAAAGAGGGAAGCATGTGGCAAAGGTAGTAACCCTGTTGTGGGATATGGAACATACAAGGCTTGAGGGCGTTGTACACACACACACACACACACACACACACACACACACACACACACACACACACACACATATATATATATATATATATATAAAATTGCATATGCAAATAGTTTCAATTGTGTTATTTATAATTATATATGGATGCATTTTTTGTTTGCCTTTTGTCACTATTTGGTTATCTTCTTCCATCTGTGGTATGTCTGTTATATGTATCTATATATTAACATGTACGATGTCTATTTGTAAACTGTAAGATTTGTAGTATTCACATATTGGCTTCTCTGATGTGTATACCACTCATTTATCATTTGTGCTGGGTACAGATAGCCTCTGCTATTCTGATTTCATGTTTATGCACTGGTCTGCAGGTGTGATAGGTAATGTCCCTTATGCTGGTTGCAGGTCTGTATACCACATTTATGTACTTTTGTCCTTCATTATACATTCATGTGTTCTGATGCTGTGTACCTCAAAACACTCCCACATGGCGCATGGGTGGATCTCGTGGCATATCCATGTTACATTTTTTGTACAGCACCACCGGAGAGCTCAGCACACACCTAGGGTTATGTGTGCATGCTGATTTCCCCTCTTGTGTTCACAGCACATACAAATAAACGCAGTCACACACAAGGTGTTACTGTGCACAGCACATTCTCTCCATGGTTGTGGTTAGTCATGTTTCTGTTGTGATGTTATACTGCTTTTTTCAAGTATCTACAGCCTCTTGGTGCACCATTCATTCCTGGCAAGGCATTCCTTGCTACTGTGATTGCACACATAGCTAGTACTGCATTATTATCACTACTGCAAATATTCTTTGCAGTGTACTTGGCACATTATATGGGCTAAGTTTGGTGGCACTCCGCTATCAGGCTTGCTGCATGCTGTATTCTGCACTATCTTGTATGTGAGTTACAACTAGTTTCAACAGCATGATCCTGTGTGCACTGTCATATTTGGGTAGAACTTTTTACACACCAAAGCTCACCATTCTCCTGCTTTGGCTTGCACTGCATAGAACTGGTGCTTAATCTGCCTGTCTGTACTTCAGTATTTAACCATCAGTGGTCTTCAACATCGGTTTATGGTAGCATAACAATATTTTAAAGTCACTTCAGTTCCTTCTGCTATATAGATCATATTAACAATGGAGAATAAATGACTCTTGCATCTGTCTTTTTTAATCTGCAAAGTTTATTGATTTGTCTGGTCATGTTTATGTCACTTGGTACTAAGAAGCACAAAGCACTGATTACAACACATTGTTCAATTTAATATCTGATGAATACACTCCTATTTAGAAATGCAATAAGAAATGAGTAAAATATGCTCATTAAACTGACAAAGTTGTTAAAAAAAGAAAAACAATGCAAAAATTAAAAAATTGCCTTAAAATAAATAATGTCATTAAAATAAAATCATTTATTGGAAATCATAAATGTGATCTGGTTTCAATATTTAGTACAATATTCTTGTTCACCAAATTTACTCTTGAATTACTTATTTATATAAGAACACAGTTATGGATATTACCGTTTCAGTTAATGTTAATGTTCCCTTGCATTGTTAACAGCATGGAATTTACACTGATGTTCCCTGTAGTAAGCTATTCCTGTTTAGTGTATAATTTTTCTATCCTTCTTTTCTTTATTTGCTGTTACATATTTTGCATTACATTTAAACAGGTTACTATAGGTGGAGACTTGCAGAAGGTGGGACACAAAGGAGCAGCTGGGTTTACCTTTGTCATTATACACACAAGCACCTCTCTTAGCTATGAATAGCTGAAATGTGAACATCAATTTTATCATGGAGGCATGTCTTAGTGACAACTTTGGACCAAACTTTGGGGCCACTGTGTCCTATGGTGTCTTCATTTTACAGAGTTCTTAATGAGAAAGGATGGAGAGTGGCTATTTGTTTTTAGTCTGGTATGCAACTGATATAGGGTTTTTGCAGACACAATAAAACATCTGTGCATGTTATGGTTGTGGTAATAAACTGTTAATTTCACCTCATTTAGTATTAGTCCAGTACTGCACAACATTTTATACAGGAATTCACTGATTTCCTCCTCAGTGTTAATCTATCCTAACAGGCTACTTAGGGGAGATGTTAACATCTGGACTGATTAAACAAATCAGTAGCTATCACAGGAAAGTTTACTTGTTTATGACTAGTTTGGAGTTTGTTAAACTCCATTATCTGTTCTAAAAACCACTTAACTATATGTGTTCCCTTCTGGCTTGGAGGTGAAACCAGTTAGTCTAATCACTACCTGAATTAATTCAGCCTGGAGTTTTCTTGAAGCTCCAGATCTTTAATTGAGCACAGGAATTTGAAAACTGTTAAGTGCAGGTGACTTATGGACTGTGTTGACAAGCTCTTCGGTGGGCAAGGTACTGACATTTTTGTTCAGTCTGTGATAGCCTTTCATGTGACCATCATAATCTGCTCCTAATCAGTTCACTCTAGTCAGAGCATGACTTTACCCTGCAGTGCAATGAAAGATGGGAATTTGGCTTTCTGAGCTACATAGCTTGCATAGGGACGATTAAAGACTGTAATAAGAAGGATCATTTTAAACTGGATACATTTTAGTTTTTGTACTTGTCAGCAATCACTCAAAAAGGCAATGTTTTGTCAGTCAAGATTTCTACTGTTATTGGTGCCTTGCCCAGAACAGGTTTCAATGTCTTGTGCCTACTAATTATCATGATAGGCTCTGGCAACCCTACAAACACTGTGAAAAATAAATGGATTAATGGGAAATGGATGGATGGAAGGATGGATGGATGGGTGAATGGATTTCTGCTGCTTCAAACTGAGCCACAAGGCTGTTTCACATGGTTGGCAAAATTTGTAGCCCAGCCTGCCTCTCTACTTGAAGGGCCCTTTCTTCTTCCAAATTGCAATGAGCATCTCAATTTCTTTTTGAGATACATAGAGGTCCATCACAGAAGATTTGCCTTCTGTTACATTCTCTAAGTATTAAATTGGCCTTTCTTTGGGTTGTCTGCAGATGCTCAGATCAGTTATTTTACTTTAAGACCTTTCTGAGAACTGGACTGTTGTCATCTTTTTTAAAGGAGGATTCAACCCTCCAGTCCTCAAGAAACTTTCCTCAAATCATGTTTCATTGAATAACTACCACCTTATGCCTAATTTTTCTTATTAAGGAAGGTTATTGAGAAGGTTATCAGTGTGTAACTTGAAGCCTATAGTCCATTATGTTTTGGATCTAAGCTTCAAAACTAATATCAGTACTGAGACAGCAGTACATACGGGTCTATATTATATATTTGAAGTTTCAAAACTTTGAACCTCATAATGTTCGACAACATATGAGCGAAGTTTGAAACATCGAAAATATAATAACAAATTCAAAAAAAAAACTTACCTCATGCTCTGAGCTGCACCCCCCACACCTCCCCCTACTTAAATATACCAACTCCGAGATCGTACTTCAGTACAGAAAAGGGAATTTTTTCCATTCTGCGCCGTATGGAGTCATTGCTTTTCACCTTTGAGCTTTTTAAAGTTCGATCATATTGTGTCGACCATATGACATTCGAACTTTAAAACATTTGAATAATTAATAGGGACCCGTACATACGATGTTTATTATCTCACACTTGCAAGAGATCAGCATTTATATTCATTTTAATCTACTAGATCTGCCCACATTTGACATGGTAAGTCATTCCATCATGCTGTATTGCCTTTGAATTTACTGCAGTTTGCATTCCACATTTATGAGTTGGTTTACCTCCAAGATTTCAGGTCATACCCTGAGTGTGGTGTCTCTTATTCACCCTTCATCATCTGATCACCTCAAATGCAGAGTTCCACAAGGCTCTATTCTAGCACTGCTGTTATTCACTGCATGCAAGCTTTCACTGAGACACTCAGGAGAAGGGCCTGCACAGTCACAGCTACCCATATGGTACACCAATTTACCTTCCCTTTCCTCAGGTTTTTATATTTGTGTTTCATTGGTGGATTACTTATGAGAAATGCAGCAGCAGTATGAGATTACTTTATTTTATTTTATTTTTTTTTAATTTTATTTAACATTTGTTGACCGGAAAAGTCCGACTAGGACAGAGCTTATTTTCAGCAGAGGCCCGGGATGAAATGCACCAGATGCATGTCTTTGGAATGTGGTAGGAAACAGGAGTACCTGGAGGAAACCCATGCAAATGCAGGAAGGGCATGCAAACTCTGCACAGAAGGCACCCCACCCAAGAATCGGACCACAGAACCTCTTGCTGTGAGGTGACAACATTAACTGCTGTACCACTGCATCACCCTACACTCACAGTGGAATGATGCAAAGTTGTTGAGGAAACATTGCACCCAATTAAAGCAATCTTCCCTCATTTCCCACCTCTGTGTTTGTGAAATATGTACATTTGTGTTAGGGGTGGGGGCTTTACCCTCTCAAAGGAGTCCACAGAGACTTGTCCCCACTTCAAGAATGTTTTTTTGTTTGATTTACTAGTTGGTCCTTTTTTACTTGGTTCTTTTACCTTTTTTGATACTGATGATTTGCATCTGATGGTTCATTACAGATGCCTATTGCAAACATGAGTGTAATGCACATGTACATAGAACAATCTCAAATGTATAAATATTATCTGTAGCTAGAATTTCTGTTAATTTTTGTTAACTGGATAATATACACTGAATGTAAGACAAAAGTTGCCTACCTTTAGGCATGACCTAAAATCTATAAAAAGTAAACAGCAATACCACTGGCACACAAATGAACTTGAGCAAAAGAACGAATAAAGTCAGCATAAAATCAGTAAAACATCAGCTCAAGTTCAAACCAGGCACAATACTGACTTACAAGTTCACTCGCTGGATCGCTGATAGGCAATGCTAGTGTGTAAAAGAAGCAGCAAAAGCTATAAATCCAAAGCGAAGTTCCACATTGAGTAAGATGTTTAAAGTCTTTGCAGACCAAAGAACAGTTTATAAATGTAAAATGCTGACAGTCTCTTCAAGCAAATGACCTAGAATCTGTCTGGCTAAGTGACATGGCTAGTCACACACTATACAAGTGTGAAAATCAAATCAGTCTGATACAGGCACTCCATGGATCACTCTGTCAGCTGATTAAATGACACTGGCTTTACTTATCCAGACATGCAGCATACAATATTTCCATAAAGAGATACAACATATCTGCCATCCTATGGCACTCTAAAGTATCATGAAGTAAGCAAACTGGAGTTGCTTGACTGTTTCTAGATAAGCAGTGAAAGCAACTCTTTTGAAATCTGGCCCAGTATATAAAAGTAGTGGAGGTGCAGAGGGCTTACCCCTCTGCAAAAAACAGTTTTAGTGTAGAGAAGCAAGTTTCACATTTTGTTGGTGTACTTGCAGGATCATGCTCAATTCTATTAGTATTGAGACTCTCATTGTTGAGTTCCAGACTTCTGACACAGCACAAAATAAACTGTGTCATTCTGGATGCATGCAATGAAACACAAGTGATACCATCATGACATGACACGTTTCAACAATGATGGCAATGTAATGTTTTAGTATGTTTAATTTAGTTTGTTTACTGGACTTTTTCATCTTCTGGTAAGCCTGGATAGGGAGAGAAGATACTTTGCTAAGATGTAATTCTCCGAACCAGTATAATCTTCTTTTACATAGCAGCTAACTATCTCTGAATCCCATTGACTTTAACTTACTGTCTGATTAAGCTATTTTTACTTTTATGCTATATTCAGGGAGTGAAATTGTGCATGCTGTAAACTCCATGTCTATGTGTTTACTACATCCTATACCATGAAGCAAAAGTTTTTTCTACACAGAAACTTATTTCTAACTATTCTGAGAATTTTAAATACTGCAAATTGCTATCTTTACAACAAAGTAGAACTGCCATATCTAACCTATTACCTTCTCTGCCATAAATTTCCTTAAAAACAACTAAAAATAGATTAATTCTGTGCATTTTCATCTGATGTAGTTTATGCTTTATCAGTATGCAACACCATTATTTGTATTATGAATTCATTATAGACAATTAATCTCCCCTTGGTTATCCCAGTAAAAGTGTTTTGGGATCAATGGATTATTCACAATTTCCAAAATTAAATAGTAAATTATGCTAGCCGCTGAGATTGTCTTCTCTAAAAAAATGCCTTGCTATCCTGCCACAAATATAGATAATTCACCAAAACACAAATGTGGAAGGTAACTTTTATTTTTTATTACTTTATTATATCTACTATGAGGTCACCATACTGGTGACCAGGGAAAGCCACTGTCAACAACCCTAGAATACTTTCTCCCCCAGCACACATAAAATGACCATGGTGATTGACTGCACTGACCAACCAAATCATCCACACCTGGCAAAATGGAGAACACAAACAGCTGTACATGGCTGAAACCACTTCCTACCAGCACAATCAGACAGCAACCAACTGACTGAGTGATTTTCTTATCTAAGATGCATAATAATTTTCAAATTACAAAAACAAAACAAAACAAAATTGGGACCCAGTTCCTCCATTTGATGAAATGGTGGTATATAGTTGGCTCACCAAAACATGAGTGAAAGAACTGTGCTTTCCCTAGCCAGCTGTTATCCCCTTCAAAGGATTTTACTCTATGTGGTCCTTGTAAATTAATACCTTTTTATCTGTTAACCAGTTAAGTGAATTGGTCCTTCTCTAGCTATTTCCAACCACTACCATGTCCACAAGGGCAAAAGTAATGCTGTATAATTTACAGAAGTCAATCAACCAGCACCTTCTTTAAGAGGAAACCCACATAGATGCAGTGAGACTCCACACAATGACCAGAGGTTAGGACTGTACCCCAGGGCCTGGAGCTATGAGAGAGGGACATAAACCACAGAGATATTATTTTACAAGAATAGCAATACAGTGTTTTCATAAATCAGCAAACATTTGAAAACTGGACATTTTTAAAACAGTTTTGACACGTTTGATTTAATCCCTAACAGTTGTTCCCATACTCATAACAGACTAACATGAGATATCCATTTGTGTTTGATGTGACTGTTAACATGCTAGTTACATGAGCATGTGTTAACACTACTAAAAATACTACAATTACTGTCAGTAATATGAAAGATGGAATGCAAAAAATTTGTAATGTAGTTCTTTTCAGTGGATATAGTGGGCAAGGGAATTACTCTGAACAAACCTGCAGTCAGACATTTTCATTGTGGTAATTGCTCACCTTCCTGCTACTGCAAGGAAACATTAACCTTCTGAAATTCAACTGTATAGCACAGTAGTGATTCAAGTAATAATCATGACAATATTTTTGACAGCTTTAAGAATAAATCAGTTCCACTAGGCTGTACTTATAAACTCTTTAACTTTTGATGTTTATATATACAGTATAGCTTTCAAACACTATTAGAAAGAAATGATTTCTAAAGCATGCCATGCTTCTATGTACACAACAATAAATTAAAACATTTTATTCCTGTATCCATTTCAAAACAGTGCTTATATTCTCATTTTGTATGATTTAGGTACAGTTCTGAAACATGTTAGGGAGAAGTTTCTACAGACTCTGCTCTTATAATGTTACATTTGCCAATTACAGTACTACAAATGAGTTATAAAAACATGTCAATTCCATTTTTATTGCTGCTACCATAGGACACAGAGAAGAGACCGTCACCCTGTTTCTTTTATAACAGATACTGAAATAGGCAGACTTGGTAGGTCAGGTCCTCCTCAACTGCACTCTGTTGTTCTGTGTTACACGGAACACAACCTCAGGAAGGGTAAATGTATCGTGCTTGAGTTTACATTCACAACAACAGTGTAAGTTAAATGGCACTCATTTTTTCTACCCAAACGCAGTATCAAAGACCCAGCCTCCACTGACTGATGGTTTAAAAACGCTGAGGTGAGATGAGGAATGGTAGCTGCATTGACTCAATATAATTTTGCAATTTGGCTTTTTATTTGGTCCAGTTTTATAAATTTCTTTTTACATTATCCATAATATTATACAACATACATTTCTTTTTAAATTCTTTTCTAGTTCATCTACTTAAGAAAAACCACACCACTCTGCAACCACTATCTCCGCTTTTAGTACTATCATTAATGAAACTATGCTTACCAACAATTTCCATGTGTATTTTAATCTAAAACCCCAGAGCTAAAATATTCCAGAATAACATTCATTTTTTGAGTGGACCATTATCTCAAGACGCTAGTGCATAACTACAGATATCTAAATAATTGAAAACTACAAATAGTAACATAAATACAAGATACTTGAAAGATAAAGTGCTTTATGTAAGGGTTTCTCTGTGAGGATGCTGTGACTAGAAATGAGTTTATCAAAGCGAAGACAGGAAACTAATGTTAATTCCTCAGAGAATCATTTATCCATGGAGATGCAGGGAGTTTCCATTTTAGGGGTAGATCAGAAAATCAGCAAGAAATGCATTATATAAAAAAAGTGAAGAAAGAAATATCTGGACAAACTAGTACGTTTCTGCTCTATAAAGAAGCTACAGTTTCTGCTAAAGCTTTGAATTAGACAGTTCTAATGTACGGTTGCATGGGTAGAATGAGTCATCAGACCTAGAGAGACCAGTACCTCTGGGACCTTTAGGCAGTAATTAAAACTGTCTAATGCACACTTTTGGAGTGTCTTACTATAGTTACGAAACGTGTAAAAGTGAGTGTGGCTGAATAAATATCTGCCTGCACTATGAGACAGTCTTAATGCTAGCCCAACAGGTAATCAGAAAAATTATTACACATTCCCTCAGTATAGAATAATGCTATTTTTTGTTTGTTTTTTAAGCACATAAACACATGTGAGTGGGGTATTGCAGTATTAAGCACTACCGTGAAACCTAATTGATTAATGATTGCAACATATACCAGGTATACAAAAGTTGTTTTCAGTTAGCCATTTGTTCCTTATATATTTACATATTTACTGTACTTTTCTGGTGCAAACTAAAAAAAAATATCCTTACATAGACAGCGCAGTGTGAGAATGGGCTCTCTACTATGGCTGTTTCTTTGGCATTTCTCTTTGGTGTCAAGGACCAGGGTAACATAAATTTGCACTTGTCAGTTCTGGAGTGCAATAATTTTGTCTCTCTCTCTCTCTCTTTGTCTCTCTCCCTTTTGTTAAACAGACTGAGGTGTTCAAAATTAACTGATGTATCTCCCATGAGTTCATTGTATCAACTGTCTCAACAGCACCACTGGATAACTCAGGTTGTACAGAGTGAAATATATGTTACTAACACACGACACAGTTTACATATCTGCTTCTAACCAACTCTCAGCAATCGCTATATATAGAGAAAGTATTATATCTTACTGAAATTTTCTTACTTTTGGAAAGTAATAGAAACAGGTTGATAACATCTAACATTTTAAGATGGGAAATCCATCTGTTGCAGACAAAAAACATCCACGTCCAAATAAGACTCTGTAAGAACAATGTGTGGTGTCCTATCAAGATATAATTAATTAATAATTAACATTTCAGTTGTTTATATTTAATACTACAATATCAGCATACTGCGTTATGCCAGGCACATGATCATTCACCAAAGTCACTACTCAGCAAATTATAAAAATAACAAAACTTTTACACCAAAGTGGTATTCTACCAAACCGGGAAAATGAAAAGAAGTACAGAATGACAAGATATTTATGCAGGAGGTGCAAGCTCTCCCACCCTACTTTTGGGGATCTGACCCCCTCCCTGCTCTGTCAGTCTAAGACTATATGGCACTAAAGAAGGGGCACCTTCTCTTCCTGTTGTTATTCCTCTCCTGTATTGCTGTGTAACTTTATTGAGTGGAAATAAGTTGTGTGTGTGTGTGTGGGGGGGGGGGTGGTTTAAGACCTCCCTGCATATGAAAGTGCAGGGTACTCCCCAACACTTAAATATATTGCTATCTGTACTGTCATCATTTCCTTGTTATGCAAAGTCAAAGTACTCTGTACAGAGTTTAGTAGTTTAAGATTTTCCAAACAGCATCTTGGCTAATTGTCTTACATGCCATTACACCCCCACATCTATCTTACTGCTCATGTTGTAATTACAAGGTTGTAACAATGGTAACCTGCAAAAGTACCGTTTCATAACATTTTTTCTGAGTTCTTAGTTTTATTTTACATATGCAACTTGTATCTGAAGAGAAGACAGTTTGTACGACTTCTAGTAAAATGTATGTTGCCTGAACTGTGACAAACAAGCACTGTGGTAGCATTACTTTGTAAAGCCCTTCTTACAAGGTTTACAGTCACATTCTTGTCAAAGTCCCTGATCAGTTTAATGACTACATATTTTTATTTAACATATATTTGTTAAACAGGAGAGAACTACTGAACCGATCAAATGCAAGCCCTTCTTAGCCATACTCTAGGTCACATGGCCAATGGTAAATATAACGTGTGTTGACAGATTGCAGCAGTTTACTTTTCAGGAGCATCAGCATGGCCAGACTGCTTATCTGTATGCATTTGTTGTAGTACCTTTGTGTACTGTCGAGAGGAGGCCCTTTTGAAAGGGCATATGAATATTCAGACAGCTGCTCTGTCTTAATCTGAGATTTCATCTTGGGGGTTTACTCTGTATGACTTCTCCTTTGTTATCTGATGCAGTTAATCCACAGATCAGCTTTGCCTTTTACCTTATTCTGCAAGCAGGTTAGGAAAGTTTTTTATTTTTTTTTTGGCAGCCTGAAGGCCTCCAAAGGTCTAGAGTTCATACGTTCCCTGTGACAGCATATGTGATGTTGTTAAGGTTGTTCAAAATCACTGCCATAAGAACATAACATTTATGGCATTTGAGATACCTTTTAATGATACTTTTCTGCAGTTTTATGGCACAGAGGTTTTGTTTAACTTAAGGGAGTACCAAGACTGTACAATATACAGCTGGCATTAAACCATAAACAAACACCTGATGGTTGCAGTGATAGTGGCATACCTTCAGAGGTCTGTCACTGCAGATTGTAGCCTCGCACTAGAATCCTGGCCTGGTCATTGATTGGTAGATATGCATATGCCTGGCATGTTTTTGGTATGGGGTACCACAGGATTAAGAGTAGAAATAGGTAAATTAAACTTTTTTACAAACTATAGCGTGATCCCATTATTTCTTCCCAGTCCTGACTGGTATCAGCAGTTTTTTTCCTCAGTCACCGTTCTGCACTAGTACACCACTGGAAGGCTGCACTAAGTGGTACACATCTGCTTATTAACAGAAAACTCTTATTATATCATTCAGTAGTTAGCCAAAGCACAATTCTAAAGAAATCAAGTTATAGTCAACAGTATCCACTGATGTAGTACTCTTGCCCCAGTACTGGTCACCAAAAAGTGAGAAATGCATTAAATTATGCCACTGTCAGTCTCTAGCTCCTCCTGGTAGTAGATTTGGGGGCTACAGACTGGAATATGAGCTATGTGTCATGCTATAAGATGCAGCTTAAAAAGGAACAATACATTCTGATCATTTCTGACTGCAAGTGCCCAAAGGAAAGTATGGACACACATACTTTTGGGAATATGGAAATGTGCCTTTTGTGTAAGAAGTAGTCCTAATTTTCTTTGCCTGTGTCCCAAAGTCTAGCACTCATGGAATTACTCTAAAACTGTTACAGTAGGAAACCCACTTTTCTAGCCACATACAGTTACTTACTGAAATGGGGGGGTGCAGAGCCGCAGTGCTGGCCCCTCACAGAGGACCCTGAATTATGTTTATTTATATGTTTTAACTTTTTATTATTTAAATTTTTCAGTTTGGCTCAAGAATGTGTGAGATCATATGTGCCATCAAAGTCCATCTGATCCTCTATCCACACAATGGGTTCACTTCCCTTCACTGTCCATAGACACTTTCATCACTATAGGCCACATACAGAAAGAAGTCTTCTTCATGGTTATCCTGAAAAAAAAAACAGATAACTTGATGAAAAGATGGTAATTTCTGTGATTCACGTGTTAAACAAATAGCTGTACAGGAAACATTTATTAATACACAAACTTTTGACCAACAGGACCTGCTACACTACAACATTACTAGAAGTGTAACTCTGGAATCTATATTTATCAAAAGGAAGTGGATGCATGCACACACATGCAAGCACACACACACAAAAATGTGCACGCACATGAACACACACACACACACACACACACACACACACACACACACACACACACACACACACATTCGTGCACCTATACAGATACTCACTGTCAATCAACAGGGCCTGCCACACTATACCATATGATTAGTGTAGCACTACACAAAGATTTTATATATATATATATATATATATATATATATATATATATATATATATATATATATATACATACATACATATATATATGCATTACTCAAGCCCCAACTTTTTAGCCCAAAGGTTCCTGGAGTTCATAAATTCAAATGCCATGGAACAAAACAACACCCGCCACAAGAGGAGAAAATAATATACTAGATCATCACATCAAACATAACAACAACAAAATGCTCCACTATCATAATTCATTGAGTCAGATCAGATCAGATCATAATCTCACTGGAATCCCACATCCCATCGCACCCCAAAAAAAAAAAGAACACCCTGAAGAGCAAACTTACAACAACTCACACTACTCAAGACTGGTGTGGTATCCTTCAAGGCCCCGAGCCAGTGGAAACCAACCCAAGCTGCGGAAACCACACAATAATAACTTGCTCCAGACACCTCCAGGACTGCATGGATCAGGCAATCCCTAATAAAACCAAGACCTTTTCAAACCAAGGGCAAAGAAGTCTCCTGGGAGCCCAAACCATAAACAAGAAAATCCATAAGAGGAGAAAGCTGTTACATGATAGAGCAAAAAACATAAAAGAAGACACAAAAGATCAAAAAATATGAAAAAACCCTGAAAATCATAAAATCATCAAAAGCCCTCTTTGAGAGAGAAAAATTGCCATAGATTCAAAAGCGCCCTATATTCAAAATCAGCTCCAGTTAGAAAAAAGAGAAACTCCTGATCACAGCAATTCCAGACATAAATCAACTGAACCCACAGACATTGCCAACATACTGACAGATATTGTTCAGTGCAAGTTCACCAACATCCCAATGGCTCCCCCTCCCCAAAGAGATAATCTGTATCACAGGAGTGAGCCTCCCAGAGCAGAAAACTCATCTCTGAGCTAAAAAATCTCTAAATTAAAAAACACAGCATCAATGGGACGGATGGTGTCCCCAGCTGAACTGTGGTCAAACTCAAAGAGGTGGTAAACCACACAAGACAGCTGTGCCATCGCCCATGTGTTACAGGATCGTGGCAAAAGGTGGGCGCTCGGCAGGTGGTAGCCCACTGGAAGGTGGTGCCTCTACGGACCCTCCACAAAGGACATGCCTAACTTAACAAGCCTACAAATTAAGCTATAAGAGGAAGATCAATGGACCTCATAAAGTCATGGAGAATTGCAGGATACGGAGTGCCCACCCGATAAAGCCTGTGAACTTGTCAAGAACCCTTTTCATCTTGATTTGAGCTTAGTCCAAGCGGTCACAAGAATTTAGATTAAATGACCAGCATGTAGCTGGCCAAAAAGCCTTGCAACAATACGACAGAATACCCAGGAAATGTATTATAGAAAACACCAGCTGGCTAAAAAACTGGGGGAAAGGAAGGAACTCAGGCAAAGATGGCTAACCAGCATAGAACCCACAGGGTTAATACTGCTGGCCATGTCCAGACAGTCCCTGTCACAACACCAGATGGCCAGAATGGAAGTACAGGCAACCGCAGAGGAAGCATCTACTTCTCAGCAGTTGAGGACAACAGGGGAGGATGACTGCTGACCAAGTACATTGTGGAAAGATACATGGGACAAAGATATAGTGGAGAGAGAAGGGGCCACAGAGGAAATTCAGAGGGTCATAAGAGGAAAAAGTAGGTTATAATGAAGAAAAAAAGATAGTTAAATGCCAGGAAAACATAGTAACCTAAGCTGGCATATAGGTGGCAATCCATCACACAGATATCGGGATCAAGGGATGCTAAAACCACAGAAGAAGTTATCCACTATCTTGGAAGGCAGGTTGACAGTGGTGGTTCACTGACTCTGCAAGTGCCCACTGAAGTGGTCACATAGATATTCCACCATGCCCCAGTGATCATGAGAGGATTCACATCAGATCAAGTAACCGACCCCATCCCCATGTATCCCCCATTAGGATACTCATACTCAGAGACTCAAATATGCTGCCAGACAGGAAAAGGACACCTGCAAAGGATGGAGACCCCAAACCAGACTGAAAAAAGCCCAAAGGGAGAAAAACACTGCCTCCTGTCCGCAGACTGAAGAAATGTACACTCTGAACAATGCCCCACCAACCTGCTCAGAGGTGACCAAAGCCTGACAAAATGCTCCATCCACACAGGAATCACCAAACATGCTCCCACCTCAAAAATATAAATCTAGAAGATCCACTACCACAGCTTACTCTAACCTTATAATAATATTAATGGGGTCCATGGGAGGACTGAGGAATCGCTGGTGAGAGGGATCACCAATGGGAATAAAAATCCAGGGGTCCCATGAATGCACGAGAGCATCTCTGTTCACAGGCTCTACAGAGGTGGAATCATCACAGTGGCACAGTACCCGGTGTGTTGGGCTGTGTAATGGCTGGACTAGGGTTTATAGCCAAAATGGGGCCAGTAGCCCAGTAATAACTTATTGTGTGTGTGTGTGTGTGTGTGTGTGTGTGTGTGTGTGTGTGTGTGTGTGTGTGTGTGTATAGATGTGTAGAACACCCGATCAAATGGAGACAACACTGACACCTATTTGGTCGTCTCCATTTGGTCGACACAGGCAGATGTGTCGAAAAGTGTACCAGACTGACAGTTCCTGGGTAAGGGAATATTCTCTTTCCCTGGGGATTGTGAAATCTTGGAGTTAGTATATATAATTAAGGGGTGTGACAGTGCAGGGAGGCTTGCTCCCCTTCAAAAATATTTGCCATTGGTTTAGTCCGCTCTAGTGTAATCTCCAGAACATGCAAGGAATGAGTCAATATTTGTTAATCCAACATTTTTACATTGATCGCCAGGCTGTCGGCATTGTGTCCATTCAGTCAGATGTCTTTAACTCTACACACACACACACACACACACACACACACACACAGAGATATATATATATATATATATATATATATATATATAAGAATAAGGCTAAAGCAGATGTGGTTCATGGAATCCAGGTTTTATATATATATATAGATATATATATATAAGAATAAGGGTGATGTGCAGAGCTGTAGTAATTACAGAGGGATTAAATTGATCAGTCACAGCATGAAGTTATGGGAAAGAGTAGTGGAAGCTAAGTTAAGAAGGGAGGTGATGATTAGTGATCAGCAGTATGGTTTCATGCCAGGAAAGAGCACTACAGATGCAATGTATGCTCTGAGAGTGTTGATGGAGAAGTACAGAAAAGGTCAGAAGGAGTTGCATTGTGTCTTTGTGGACTCAGAGAAAGCATATGACAGGGCGCCTAGAGAGGAGTTGTGGTATTGTATGAGGAAGTTAGAAGTGTCAGAGAAGTATGTAAGAGTGGTACAGGATATGTACAAGGGTAGTGTGACAGCGGTGAGGTCTGTGGTGGGAGTGACTGATGCGTTTAAGGTGGAGGTGGGATTACATCAAGGATCAGCTCTGAGCTCTTTTTTATTTGCAACGGTGATGGATAGGTTGACAGACAAAATCAGACAGGAGTCCACGTGGACTATGATGTTTGCAGATGACTTTGTGATCTGTAGTGAGAGTAGGGAACAGGTGGAGGAGACCCTGGAGAGGTGGAGATATGCTCTAGAGAGAAGAGGAATGAAGGTCAGCAGGACTAAGACAGAATATTTGTGTATGAATGAGATGGAGGATAGAGGAATGGTGAGGATGCAGGGAGTAGAGGTGGCAAAGGTGGTTGAGTTTAAATACTTGGGATCAACAATTCAGAGTAATGGTGAGTGTGGAAGAAAGGTGAAGAAGAGAGTACAGGCAGAATGGAGTGGGTGGAGAAGAGTGTCAGGAGTGATTTGTGACAGACGAGTACCAGTAAGAGTGAAAGGGAAGGTCTACAAGAGGGTAGTGAGACCAGTTATATTATATGAGTTGGAGACAGTGGCAATGACAAAAAGGCAGGAGTCAGAGCTGTACGTGGCAGAGTTAAAGATGTTAAGATTTGCACCGGGTGTGACGAGGGTGGACAGGGTTAGGAATAAGTACAGCCAAACTTCAAGGAACAGTTCCACAAACTAAATAACAACTGGAGATATGGATATCCAAAATATTTAATAGTAGAAAAACACAGGCATGGACACTGGAACACTAAACACTCTGTTAACCCAGGTTTCGTCTACAATGATATAGACTTCTTCAGAACAATGAACAGAATCTAAAAAACACTTAAATACACTTTCAATTACATCAGTTAAAATAAACACCTGCAGCCAATTACTTAACAACATCGTTAAAGGCAAAAACAACCCAAATGAGTTCTTAAAAATAATACCATCTCATAAAAAAGAAGCCACATATACACATTATAAATGTCATATAAAAACTAATGGAAAATAATAAATGAATGAAAAATAAATTATAAATGATGAAAGAATATGTACAAAAAACAAAATATATAAAAAACACCATCAAAAAGCTCTAAAACCTGTTTGACATATGTTAAGACGAACAAGGAAAACAAAAGAAGGCTAATTAATTCTGATAAAAAACACAGGAAGGTTACTAAGTTAACCCAAGATGTGTCTTAACTTAAGAATTGGTGCTAAGCTGATGTTCTCATTTATACCTGGAAAATAAAGGGCATCCAACTGTATTTGCCAGTTTAATTTGCATATATCTAAATGGATATCCAAGATTTTCCCTTGCACATCTTTCTTAAGATGCTGAATCACACAAAATCTAAACGAGTGTCCAGGAAAAGCCTGAACGTGTCTCGCTAGAGCATTGGTGACCTTACCATTTTTGATATCCAGTACATGTTCCCTGATTCTTTCCCTGAAGAATCTTGCTGTTTTGCCCACATAAAATGCGGTGCATTCCTGGCATTGTGCAACATAAACAACATTCTTGGTGTAACAATCATAGTGACCAACAATGGGAATGTGATAATAATTGACCTTAATACTTTCCCCCGTTGTTAATATATATTTACAAGTCAAACATCTCCCACACCTAAAATTCCTACACTTTTTATCAATTCTAGGATTGTTAAGCTCACCATTCTTATATAACAATTCTTTAAACGATCGATCCCTTCGAATGACAAACTTAGGTACCCCCCCCTATTTTATGATTCACTTGCTTATCTAATTGTAAAAAAACCCAATTTTTCTTAATCATATCAATAAACCATTCAACATCATAGTTATACGTAGTGATGAATAGCAATTTCATACTAACATCTTGTTTACTGATTCTACTCAAACCTGTATTAGTATCTGGACTATTATTCATCTTAATGATGGCTTGATAAAAACCATTAAATCTTTTAAGAACTATTTCATGCACCGCATTTTATGTGGGCAAAACAGCAAGATTCTTCAGGGAAAGAATCAGGGAACATATACTGGATATCAAAAATGGTAAGGTCACCAATGCTCTAATGAGACATGTTCAGGCTTTTCCTGGACACTCGTTTAGATTTTGTGTGATTCTGCATCTTAAGAAAGATGTGCAAGGGAAAATCTTGGATATCCATTTAGATATATGTGAATTAAACTGGCAAATACGGTTGGATGCCCTTTATTTTCCAGATATAAATGAGAACATCAGCTTAGCACCCATTCTTAAGTTAAGACACATCTTGGGTTAACTTAGTAACCTTCCCTGTGTTTTTTATCAGGATTAATTAGCCTTCTTTTGTTTTCCTTGTTCGTCTTAACATATGTCAAACAGGTTTTAGAGCTTTTTGATGGTGTTTTTTATATATTTTTTTTGTACGTATTCTTTCATCATTTATCATTTATTTTTCATTCATTTATTATTTTCCGTTAGTTTTTATATGACATTTATAATGTGTATATGTGGCTTCTTTTTTATGAGATGATATTATTTTTAAGAACTCATTTGGGGTGTTTTTGCCTTTAACAATGTTGTTAAGTAATTGGCTGCAGGTGTTTATTTTAATTGATGTAAATGAAAGTGTATTTAAGTGTTTTTTTAGATTCTGTTCATTGTTCTGAAGAAGTCTATATCATTGTAGATGAAACCTGGGTTAACACAGTGTTTGGTGTTCCAGTGTATATGCCTGTGTTTTTCTACTATTAAATATTTTGGATATCCGTATCTCCAGTTGTTATTTAGGAATAAGTATATTAGAGGGTCAGCCCAGATTGGAAGGTTTGGAGACAAAGCCAGAGAGGCAAGATTACATTGGTTTGGACATGTGCTTAGAAGGGATGCAGAGTATATTGGGAAAAAGATGCTAAGGATGAAGCTGCCAGGTAACAGGAAAAGAGGAAGGCCTAAGATAAGGTTTATGGATGTGGTGAGAGAGGACATGCAGGTGGTTGGTGTGATAGAGCAAGATGCAGAGGACAGGAAGAAATGGAAACAGATGATCCACTGTGGCGACCCCTAACGGGAGCAGCCGAAAAGAAGAAGAAGATATATATATATATATATATATATATATATATATATGTGTGTGTGTGTGTGTGTGTGTGTGTGTGTGTATATGCCCAGATATGTATGAGTATACTAGCAGTGGTAGAATTGAAGAAACAAAGACACTCAGAAAGTCGTCCACTTCAACATGCACTGTGTGTATGTTTGTGCGTGTGTGTGTGTGTGTGTGTGTGTGTGTGTGTGTGTGTGTGTGTGTGTGTGTGTGTGTGTGTGTGTGTGTGTGCATGTCTTTCTCTCCCTCTATATACATATCTGTAATTATACACATATTGTGTGTGTGTATATATATATATATATATATATATATATATATATATATATATATATATATATGTATATGTATAAGTATATAGTTATAAAAGCAATAATCCACGACTGGGCATGAGTATTACAAGGCTTCACCCTATCTGTCTGTCTATCTGTATCACAGAAGGACATGGCCAGTTGGGGCATTAGGAAAGGGGGGTGGGTATAAGGTATGATGGAGCATGATCAGAAAATATTGATGATTGAATTAATGAATTATTTTCTTCAGTATTTAAAAAGTATCAAATAGATTTGATGGGGATAGATGAACACAAATGGATATATAGTGACATGACCAGATTAGAAAAAAAAGTACAGAAGAAGAATCTTATAACTTAAGATAAATAAAGTACAGGGGGATGTGAAATGCTGACTTCATTCTGCTTGCTAAACATAGGCTATAAAGTACAGTTGTGTACACTTATCATAAATGTAGATGTTCGAGTGTATTCACTGTTGCAATCATTACATTAGTGTAATCTGCTGGCAAGTTGCCCTCGGTTGGCCTAAATATCCAAGTCTTGGGTCCTGCATCGGCTGCTGTCTCCTCTTCCATGATGTCAGGTCATCAGGGGTATAAAACATGCAGCCGACGCAATTTTCTTCAGTTTTTCTTGCCCCAGATGTCAGGTGCCCCCCAAATGGGGAGCAAAAAAATAAATAAATAATATATATATATATATATATATATATATATATATATATATATATATATAAAACTATATATAAATGCAATTGTAACAACATAAAATTTACCTTAATCTAAAAGCGAATACACCACAAAGGCTGTAGAATATATTGAAGGAAAGAGAAGTTCTAGAAAAAAGGGGGATGGCGGGTGGGTTACCCGGACTGCAACAGTGAATATACTCGAACATCTACATTTATGGTAAGTGTACACAACTGTACTATGTTTTTCATGTTTCACTGTTGCAGTCATTACAGTTGGGTAGAATCCCAAAGCTATGGATGGAAGGCTGGAACTAAATAGCAATAGGAGCGGCTATAAGGCCCTGCAGAACTGCAGTGGCAAAGCCTGCCCTGGACTTAGAGAAGAGAGGCAAATGATAATGCTTTGAAAAGTATGAACAGAGCTCCAAGTAGCAGCTTCTAGAATGTCTTTGGTTGGCACCCCTCTGAGAGAAGCTGCTGAGATAGATGCAGCCCTGGTGGAATGTGACCTGATTCCCTTGGACACCAGTTTACCATGATGCAAATAGCAGAAATGAATGCAGTGGCTTATCCACTTTGAAATAGTCTGCTTTGAAATAGCCTTCCCCTCTGATCCTGCAGCAAATGCCACCAGTAGCTGCTCAGACTTTCTTAGAGATTTGGTCCTGTTTAAGTAGAATCTTAGTTGTCTGTGTATGTTCAAGGAATGCAGAATCCACTCCCCCTTGTTCTGCAGATTTGGGTAAAAAGTTGGCAGGTGAATAGTTTGGTTAAGAGCCACACTGGATACCACCTTAGGCATAAAGGAAGGATTGGTCCTGAGGGACACTCTGTCCAGGTAAAATGTAATAAAAGGCTCCACAGCCATGAGGGCCTGTAGTTCTGAAACCCTTCTTGCTGAAGTGATTGCCAGAAGGAAAGTTGTTTTCCAAGATAAAAACTTTATATCCACAGTAGCTGCTGGTTCAAATGGAGGCAGGGTGAGCTTTTCCAACACAAAATTGAGGTCCCATGTTGGAGTTGGTGATCTTCTGGGAGGCCTTACATTTTTGGCTCCTCTAAGATACTGTTTTAGCAGAGGATGAGAAAAGATGGGAGGCTCTGTGTTGTAATGAGATGAGATGGCAGAGGCATGGATTTTTACTGATGAAAAAGATAGGCCCTTGTCGAGCATCTCAGTCAAGTATTGTAATATCTGAGGAATATTTGGCTTTGCTGTGTCCGTACCTTGTGCTTGGTTCCAAGCACATAATCTCTTCCATTTATCAGCATAAGATTTTCTAGTAATAGGCCTTCTGGCTTCCAAAATGACATCCATCACAGATTTACTGAGAGGTGTTGTTTGAATAATTACATGATCAGCCATGCTGCCAGGTTCAGAGTTTGGAGCTGATTGTACAAAATTTGATTGCTCTGCTGAGACAGTAGATGAGGTATTTGAGGCAAGTACCAAGGAGGGAATTGAGACATATTCCTTAGAATTGGGTACCAGTGCTGGTAAGGCCAGTCCGGGGCAATTAGGATCATTTTTGGTTTTTCCTGTCTGACCTTTAGTAAGACCTTGGGAAGAAGAGGAAGAGGAGGAAAGGCGTAGACTGATAGGTTTTTCCAACTGAAGGATAGGGCATCCACTTTCCATGCTTGTCTGTGATAAGTCCTTGTGCAGAATTTGTCCAGTTGATAATTCTGGGGAGAGGCAAATAGATCTATGTCTGGACTCCCCCATTTCTCTGTTATCATGCTGAAGACTTGTGGATCCAGTTTCCACTTGTGAGGGTCCATAAGATTTCTGCTTAGGTCGTCTGCCAGAGTATTTTGTTTTCCTGGCAGGAATTCAGCTTGAAGATGTACTTGGTAAGTCAAGGCTGTGTCCCACAATGCCATGGCTAGTCTGCAAAGGGGATAGGAATGTGTACCCCCCTGCTTGTTTATGTACCACATAACTGTGGTGTTGTCCGTCTTTATCAGTAGTTGTCCTGGATGAAGTAAGTCCTTGAAGGCTGTCAGGGCATTCTGAACAGCTAACATCTCTTTCTGGTTGATATGCAGATGCATTTGTTTTGGACTTCATATGCCCTGAATGCATCTCCCTGCCAGGTGGGCCCCCCAAGCATAGTCTGATGCATCTGTAGTTAGGGTTTGGGTGGCAGGGGGTAGAGTGAAAGACCGTCCCATGTTCTGGTGACATGTCTCTGCCCACCAAAGAAACTCTTGTTGTAGGCAGGGAATGAGAGGAATCATTGTTTCCAGACTGTGACAATGTTGACTCCATAAACTTTTTAGATACCACTGTAGTTTCCTCATATGCAGTCTTGCATATGGAATTAGTAGAATGCAGGATGCCATGAACCCCAAAGCCTGCAGAATTTGTCTTGCAGATAACTGGGTTTTTGTTGCCATCTGTTTGAAGTAAAAAGTCAGTTGCCTTTGCTTGTCTGGCGTAAGGTAAGCCATCTGGGCAGTTGTATTCAAGCTTGCACCCAGGAATGTAATCTTTTGCGAGGGTACCTACCATTTGTGATTTCTTTTCATTTATTGTGTACCCTAGGCATGTTAGAAGCCTTTTTACAAACGCCAGATGTTGAAGAAGAATGTCCTTGTTTTCTGCTTGAATGAGACAGTCGTCCAAGTAAGGATAGATTTGTATGTTTCTTTGTCTGCAAAATGCAATTACTGGTGCCACGCACTTAGTAAAAATCCTGGGCACAGTAGATAAGCCAAAGGACAGTGCAGAGAATTGGTAATGCATAAAACCGACCTTGAAGTGGAGGTATCTTCTGCATGATTCCCTTTTTGGGATATGCAGGTATGCCTCTTTTAAGTCTAGAGTCACTAACCAAGTGTTTTTGCCCAGCATGGGCAGAAGCTGTTGCAAAGTCAGCATTTTGAATTTTGGAATGTCCAAGAATGTGTTCAAAATCGATAAATCCAGTATTGGGCACCAGGCATTGTCTTTTCTGGGTACCAGGAACAGTCTTGAGTAAAACCCTTGCCCTTTTTCCTGTTCTGGTACTGGCTGAATAGCCCCCATATCCATGAGGGACGTGACTTGTTTCTGTGCCTCTGCCCATTAATTTTGTGGCAGATCTGACCAACCATTTGGAATTGGCAAGGTATGGAAATGAAATCTGTATCCATGGGATACTATGTTTAATACCTACTTGTCCTGGGTTATTAACTGCCAATTTTGAGCATGAAGTGCTAATTTTCCCCCTAAGGGGACTGCCAAAAGATAAGTGCTTGGTGATGGCAGAGGGAAGTCATTGAGACTGCTTACAGTAGGGTTTTGCTTTGTTTCCTCCAGATTTGGAGGTAGAGGCACCCCATTGCTTTGACCTGCAAGAACCCTGTGATTGCTATCTAGAGCCTTTTGAGCACCTGAATTTGCCCCGTGAGGCTCTCTCGTACACAGGAAAGAACCAATTTTTTGTAGGCCAGTGTCTACTGAATCTTGGTGGCTGCACTTGTAAGAAGTCTTTTACAGTTTGCATAGACTTAACTTTGTCTTCCATTTTCTTTAAAACCTCTTCTGCCTTATTACCAAACAGAGTATCATGCTGTAAAGATGCATCCAACAATTTAGCTTTAACATGATCAGGCAGATTTTGCTCCTTGAGCCAGGCATGCCTTCTAATCACAGATCCAGTAACTGCAGCCCTGCAAGTGGCCTCCAAGGAATCAAAACCACATTGCAAAGTATGCTTTCCAACCTATTTTGCTGCATGCAACAATTCCTGTAATTCTTTATTTTCCACACATTCAGAAATCAACATCATTTTCTATTTCAATAATCCCATAACATGCTGTTGATATTTAAGCATATGAAACTGTCAGTTTAAGGCCCTAATTGCCAAGGTTGCAGACGTATAAACCTTCTTTCCCCATCTATCCAGCACCCTGGAATCTCTATCAGAGGGGGTAGGATTCTTAGCTGTTGAGGCCTTTACACCTTTGGGACCCTGTGAGATAGTTTCAGGATCAGCAGCAGGATTTTTGAATAAAAATTTGTGGGAGTCAGGAACCCTGTAATATCTGTCTGGCTTACTAGGAGCCGGAGGTAGGGAATCTGGAGCCATGCTTGATTCCGAAAACACATCATCAACAATGTCTAATACAGGAGGTATTTTCAAAGGCCTATGCTGAGAAAGAAGAAGGAAATCCCTAAACCTCTTTTTTGATTCTGAGAAATCCTGACTCTTTCAATGAAAATGTTCCCTTAAAGTATGCAAGGTTTCTAAAAAAAGAATAATCTTCAGGAGGAGATGCAGATGGGATGGATTCCTCTGCATCTCAATCCTCATAGGGTGGTATAGAAAATTCCTGATCAGAAGAGGAATCAGAAAAAATAGAAACCTGATCTGAAGATTCATTATCAGTGTCTTGCCTAGGCCTCTTGTCAGGGGGGGGGGATTGGGAACCCCTGATCAAGGTAATTAAGTCTTCAGCCATTTTGATCATCTGTTTTTTAAGCATAAAGGCCTGAGCACGTGGCTCATGTGTCAGATTTTTAGCCTTAGAAGTTGCTTTTGTCTTTGTTTTTGAAGCTGGCATTGGTTTTATATAGAAATGTTGAGGCTTGAAAACACCCTCAGAAGCCGGTACCTGCTCAGCGGCTCTGGACCCATCTGAGGGAAAGACTTCTGCGGGTACAATACTCTGAGAATCTCATGGCATACCAGACTCCACATGGGTTTCGGTAGAGGCCTGCGACTCGAAAGTAGCAGGTATCAGGGGCTGCGAAAGCGCCTCACTGAGTACCGGCGAACCGGTGGCGGGCTTAGGAGAAGCTTTGTTGCCGGTTTTGGACCTCGACGGTCTGTCTCTGTCCTTTTCTTTGCGTTTTTTGTGAACTCCGGTAGTCGGATTGCTATCCCATGACATTTCAGGGTAATAAATCTGTTTCCAAAATATTTTAAAGCAAAGATATACTGACGCTTAATAGCGCGTTGGATAAATCTAGCACAAAACCAACAGCAAGGCACGTTATGATCTGGGCCTAGGCAAGGAATACAGTACAAATGAAAATCCTTATGAGGTATTTGCTTCTCACAAGTAATGCAATTATTAACTTTTACTGACATCGGTAAGGAGAGACCTGTGGTGGTGGTGCTGTGGTAGCGTTGTCGCCTCACAGTAAGACGCTGTCCGGTTCGATTCTCAGCTAGAGCGTCTTCTGCATGGAGACATGCATGAATTGGTGTAACTTCGTTGAAGGTTGTGTGTCAGGCCTGGCAAGCCGGTATGTAAAAATCAACTGCCAATCATTAGCGGACAGGAGTTCCGCTGTGGCGACCCCTAACCGGGAAAAGTCGAAAGACACAAACAAACAAACTGACATCGGTAAGGAGCAAGAAAAAGTTTCCCCAATGGGGTACTTAGCTTTATTTGAAGATTTCGGTTCTGAAACTCGAATGCGAACATTTCAGGAGTCAGCCGACCAGCACTTGTGAACTGCTTCTGCTTCTGCTTCGGGCACCACGCGGCAAGAAAGACTGAAGAAAATGGCGTCGGCTGCATGTTTTATACCCCTGATGACCTGACATCATGGAAGAGGAGACAGCAACCAACGCAGGACCCAAGACTTTGATATTCAGGTCGACTGAGGGCAACCTGCCAGCAGATTACCATAATGTAATGACTGCAACAGTGAAACACGAAGAACATCTATGCAGTCTGCCCATGGACACCAAAGTATTACAACAGGACAGGAAAATGGCAACATTGGTACCCCTGCACAAAGGTGGATCTGTGAAGGGAACACAGAAGAATAAGCCCCTGTTAGCCTCACATCTGGGACGACTAGTACAGTACATTACTGTTAACATTCTTATAAATGGGAAGCATCATAATTTCTTGCAACTGATGTCTTACTATTCCAAGGGGATCCTTTAAAATGACTAGGTCACCAGTGAGATTAAGAAAAATAATTCCAGTAGACATGATATGCCTGGTAGTAGGTACAGAAGCTGAAGTGTTAGGTGACTTGGATCCAGAATGCTGAGGCAGATACTAAACTGGTTAAATAAACAGAAGAAGATAGTGATGATTAAAGCATAGTCTTTTCAGAAAAGACAATCAGCAATGAGATATCACAGGGCTGAGTGCTACCTCTGGTCTGATAACACATATGTGTTAAATTTAATTTTATTAGTTCTCTTTGGCTTCTCACAGCTGACTGTCAGCTGTCCCATGCACTCTCCTGGCCCACTGGATCTAGCAGATATGCCTTAGCCATCCCTAGGATAATCCTAACTCATAAGGAGGACTAGGAACCTCGGGCAGTGCCACAGTCCTGTCTGGGAATGTTTTCAGCTTATGAGACTATTCAAGCTGTTAGATGGCTGTGCTGCACTTGGGGGTCTTGGGCTAAAACAAGGAAGGAAGGAAAGAAACTTCAGTGTGTCCCCAGTTCCATGGCAGTTCTTAAATGCTGCTGGGGCTGACAGTTCAGGACATTTCTGTTGGGTTTAATTTTCCTATATAATGTGAGTTGGATGACAACACCCTGTTGTTTTGTCACTTGCCTGTGGATATGTCACCCATTCAATGTGCCTTGTTTGTTGTGATTTTGATTTTCTGCATGGGGGGGTTGGCTTTTGTCCTGCCATGGAATCCTGTGGTAATGGTTGTTTTATGGCTCCACATTTTTATTTATGCCACTTGGGTGATGGATACTTCTGCCCTATGAGGACTATTTCCAGAGATATGTTTAGTTGACTGGACAGTGATTTTTTCATCGCTGACTGAAAAGCGTTCCAGACTATGTGACATTTTATTGTTGTTTAAATCAATCGTGTAAACATGGTCTCATGACACTATAGTTACATTGTTGTTTTGCAAACATATATTTATTTTTATTTGGTATATGTTTTTCTAATTTTTGTACTTTTTCTTGCTTTATTACTATATTTTATTATTTACTGCTCTGTATGTGCTATTGCATGTACATGTACAATGCTCAGTTAATCACTAATGAAGATGAAACTGAAGTAATCATGACTAGAGTGGTGTCAGTCAACTGGAAAATGGCTAATGCTGTTGTCAGTTGTTGTCATAATATGGAGTACAAGGCAGGACTCAGAGTGACACAGTACAATGAGTGTGACATCTGCCCTTGAGGGATTAGATGGAGATGATTCCTGAGGAGTTTAGGAAATGAAAGTACACACCAGATGTGAAGCAGCATGGCTTCTTGGAAGGGAAAATCTTCTGCACAAGAAACAGTTTTCATTTAGTGTTAAAGCTACATCTGAAGTCTTACCTCTCCGAATGTTCTTGTGATTTAATAGATATTGCTTCCACTTTGTCAGACAACAGGAAAACAGCTGTGGACTACAGCTGCAGCACAATCAGACATCAGGAAATAAAATGCCATTGCCTGAACTCATAAATGTATATGGAAGAAGATGATATTTTTTGTGTTAACACATGAATTTAACTCCATACCCCAAATCATAATAAGCATGGATGACATCACAGCAGTGAAGCTATTGTTTTTAGAAAATGGTGCGTAAATCAAAGACATCATACTCATTCCTCTGTATCACTCATCCAGCCCACTAATATATTTCATCTTCTTCTTCTCTGAATTATTATCCTGTCAGTCAGGGAAGGTCCAGTGTATTATTTGAATCCCTTGGATAAACTGGTGACAAATGAAAAACAAAGATGGTAGCTAGCAGTGCCTCTGAAGAATGTACATTGCAAGACCAAGGATAAACTAAGTGTAAAAACAGGATATGAATTAAAATAATATTCTTGTACCTTCTACCTTAAAGATCACATACGTTTGTAAAACATAGGTACAGCAGTGAGGCTGCAAAATGAACCCTGTCAGTTTTAGCACAGTGTATTACTGTCAGTAAATCACTTATTTCTAGGCAATCCATAAAAGGCTGGCTCTGTTTTCAGTGGCCCAACCCATGTAACAGTGACAAATAAATAAAATGCCCTCTGCTCTCTGTGACATTTTGAAAGCATATAAAAAAAATGCTACCGTTAACATGTCATACTTGGAAAACATATACAATGTTACTGTGTGAGGCCTCAGTAAAACATGTTTGTTAGTAGGGTTCAGGCTCCTAGGTGGAGACACAATTCCCTATAGTGGAGACAGATTCCCTATGGGCAAGGAGAAGCATGCAATGCTTTGCACGCAGCTTCAGTGAACAAGCGCATGTGGGTAAAAGTAAAGTGTATTGCGCTTGGTGCACAGTACAGGCTTATGTAAGTACAATGTGTAGAAGTGTGCCACTGTACAGAAGGACTCCTGCATGCTGCTGTACTCACAGTTACTCTCCAATGTGTGAGTTTTAGACAATGTTCCCTGGACACTGTGAAGTGGGCAGTGATCCATACATAGCACTAATAATGGTATTGCCCATTGGGCACTACATTGGTACTACCACTGATGTACCAATTAGGCAGCCTACTGCTGCTGACATCTGCCATTCTTCCTGCTGTCTCTTGATTCCCTGGGGACCATGGACATTATTCCCCCCTGTGCATTTTGTTAGTGACACTGTGGGCATGGCATTGCATGCTTCTCTTTGCCTGTAGGGAATTTGCAAAAGCCATATGTGTCTACAGAGGAATATCACGTCATCCATGTGTCCCCAACCAGAAGTACTGCAGGGAAATATCTTTCTGCCTAGTTGCCTGAACCCATGTTCTTTCCTTTTTTATTTGATTTAGAACACATACTTCAGTTACTTATCCATGTCCTTTTTGCTCCTAGTGTGTGTATGGTTAGTGAGAGCATGTGGCTTATATGAAATGTTAAACATCTTCTCAGAAACAATTACTTCAGTACCGGCAGTATGTAATTGTCCATTTGTATAGCAATGGCACTACAACATGGATGACCAGATATTTAACAAAAGGTTGGGGCAACAGTAGATGGGAACCAAAATGAGTGAGGAAATAGCATAATGTATGAACTGTTACTATTTCTTGCCATAACAGAAGAAGGTTGCTGTCTCAACATCAGCTTCATAGTAACTTTCTTTCAGTTTGTTAATGGAGTAAGATACCCTAGGCACAATGACCTGTAAGCACTAACCTTGTTAAATGACTTGTTGACAGTCACATATGCTGCTGTTATAGACACACCAAGCACTACAGGATGACGTTCATTAACAGCTAATAGTCTTCACCCTTTTTATCACACTGCCAAACCCAACATTCTTACACCCAGCATTTTCACTTCAGAATATCTATGGCTGAAGCCCTGTCACTGCAAGATGAGCTTACGGCACTGCCTTGAAATCTTAGAGAATAACTCTTTATGTATGTATTTAGGACCATGGATATCTGTGCTGTGACCAAGTTACTTCCGTGTAAGTCTTACCTCATACAGTTGTCCCATTGTGGCACTGGTTGGTGGGATTGTGTTGTTTACAAAGAAGAAAAGGGCATCCTCTGGTCGCAGGTGAATTCTTTTCCGGATCAAAAAGTAGAACTGTCCCACTGCAAAGACATTAACATGTACTGAAAGGATTCATCCTGTAAAATACATATATATAATCTAGTTCCTGTAATACAAAAAACTGTTAGAAAAACTGAAGTGATTCTGCAGATATGTATTCTTTGAACCTGGCATGAGAGGCATAGTCTGTCACTAACTCAGTCATACTTCAAGCAACTCTAAACCTTTCTACTAATGTACTGATCTGATTTCATTAAAGAGCATTTCAGCAGCAGTAACTGATAACTGTATCTTTTCGTTTTTCCTCATCATTTCTCTGGTGATATCTTTCCCAGCAACACCCATGCATTTACGAATGCGCCTTTGCTAATATATTCCTGAGGTACAACTGACATCAACCTCACACCAGCAAATTCAAACAGCCAAAGTTAGCTTATGGTCTTTAGTTCTTATCACTCACAGACATATGGATGCATTTTTAATCTCAGTTAACTGAGTAAATTTGGAATCTTCCTTGCTTGCTGTGAGCTATTTAATTTTATTAATGGAAACTGTTCCACTACACTAAACAGCTACCTTTAATCAACACTCAGAGATTAAATCTAATCCTGCCCCCTGGATAAAATCTGATACCAGATGACTAACATATCAGATAAACAATGCATGAACAAGATGTCTCACTGATAGGAAGCCTACCATTTACCAAAATTAAACAACTTTGTTACCTCTCAGAAAAAAGAAAAATGAAAACATATCCTATCTGCCAAATTAAATCATCTCTCTTCAGGACTCTCATTCCTCCAGCCCTAAAGCCTTCTGGGCCAGCATCAACAACCTCTTAAAGCCAGGAAGACTCTCTCAACCCAACCCACTTCTAAATCTATCAGACCAAGACACTGCTTGCATATTTAACTCTTGTTTCATAAACACAGTTGCTGATCTGATAAAACACAGGCATTTGTGTCTGCTGCCCTCGCCTTTTGACTCCATCAGTCCCCCTTCTTAAATTTAAAATTGGTCCCAACTACAGTAATTTAAAAACTTCTTTGCAAGTTCAAGTTCACTACTTAAGCTGCAGTCAGACTTCCTTCAGAATGCACAAAGCTGCCATCAAAACCTCTCTCTTACTCCATTTTCATACTAATAAGCTGCTATATAAGTGAAGCTTTCACCCCTAAACTATGGAAACTAACTTTTATTCATTCCCTACAAAAATGAGACAGATCCATAGAAATGTCCAACCATTGCCCCTTGCTATCCTTTCACCTCTTTCTAAGATCCTTGAATGATGATGCATCCTCATTCAGATCCCCCATTATCTTCTACTGAATAATCTTTTCTCTCCAATCCAACATGGTTTTCACCTCACAGTACAACCAAAAGCCTAGTATCTTTTCTCAACACAATCAATACAAGTACAAATAAAAACAAAGCTTGCTTCCAAAATGACAGATACTCAAAAACAAACTGTAGCATAAAGAATCCACTAAGCTGTTCAAACTCTGCAACACACTTCTTTATTATTAAGTGCTTTTCGTCCAACTGAATCGTTGGACTTCCTCAGATAAAATAAATTTTAAAATTTGTGGATTTAAATACAGCTCTAAAAAAGTCAGGTGACCTACTCATTACATATTTAAAGTGAAAAAGTAATTTAATTGTAATCCATTAAACATATATTAAATTAAAAGTAAACCTATTTATTGGACTATTACACTCCATATAAAAACAGTTCATTTATAGAATAGAAAATCACTGCTGATAGGTCAGAAACTTTCTAACATCAATTCAAAATCCCCAACATATTTAAAGCTGAATGTTCCCAATAGATCACCACTAAAAAAAAAAACAGTGGAAAAACTAAAACTAGCCATGTATCTCTTAAAGTCATAAAAATACATATATATAAATACATTTATATATTCTCAGATAAAAATATATAATACAAAGTGCAAATGACAAAAGATGTAAAACAAAACAATATAATAAAATAGTAATGAATGCTTATAAGGACGTTTCGACGTGGGCAACTTTTTCTTACGCAAAATGGGCTGTAGTTGAACTTTGTCATTAAGACCAGGGGACCTATCTGCTCTACAACGGATGATCCATCGCAATTCACATTCCTGATAAGGGTGGTCCAGTAGTAATGATGGATCGTGTAGATTATTTTGAAAGTATGAAGAGTATGTTGACCGATGAGCTGTTCTATGAGAAGATTAGCATGGACGAAGTCAGTAGTAAAGTTTTTCTAGTGTATGATATGTTAGATGACTTGGTTAAGAGTCGTAACATTACTTGGACCCTATTTAAGTATTTGAAAATCAGTAATCCGTTAATACCTGTGATACAAGGACTACCTAAGGTCCATAAGTCCATGAAAAAACCACCCATGCGACCTATAGTCGCTGGACAGGGGTGGCTCACTGAACCCTTTTCAATATTTTTAGAACACTACCTCAGGCGTGACGTGAATCACTTCATTCTGAAAAATAGTAAAAGATAGTAAACATTTTCTCTTGGACTTATATGACTATACTCAAACTTTGAAAGCGCTTACTTTATGTGCAATAAATAGGTTTATACGAACTTCTTGGATACATCGTGTGCTTTTGGCTCACATATCTGGATCTGCACTTTTTAACAGTCTACATTGGAGAATATCTGTGGCGTTTTATTTTTTTCTTTGTTGGTTTATATATTAAATTACATATATCATTTAAAACATTTTATAACCAGCCAACACAAGTATTTTCCGTAGAAAACGTATTCTTTTTGAACCAAATATATACTTATATATGAGTGTATAAATATATGACTATATGTGTATATACCTTTGTAAATCTATAGATGTGCAAGACTAGATATTCAGCATTTAAAGCATTTGAAGCATTTAAAATGTTTGAATCTGGTCAAGAAACAGTATATACTCATTCCTCTCACCATTTGTTATTCATATCTTTATAAAAAATAATAATAAATAATAATAATAAATTTAATATATGTCTAATGGATTACAATTAAATTACTTTTTCACTTTAAATATGTAATGAGTAGGTCACCTGACCTTTTTAGACCTGTATTTAAATCCACACATTTTAAAATTTATTTTATCTGAGGAAGTCCAACGATTCAGTTGGATGAAAAGCGCTTAATAATAAAGAAATGTGTTGCAGAGTTTGAACAGCTTGGTGGATTCTTTATTCTACAGAAATAAAAACAAACTTACATCCTGAATCTTCATAGATGTATCCAAAGTTGTTATAGTCTCTCTCATTACAAATTGCTCAATACACTTTCATCCTTAAATTTCTCCTCTCCTATCCTTAACTAGTTTAATAACTTAAAAAAATATGCAATCTGTCAAATGGCATTCTGCCTTCTCTACCTATCGTACAGTATCCTCAGGTGTACCAGAAGGATCTACACTTGGTCCTCTACTGTTTGACCTGTTCATAAATAACTTTCCAACTGCCACATCTCATGCCATTCTTATTCAGTACTCAGATGATGCTACTCTTTTCTACTCAGAAGCAGCATTATCCACACTTCAGTCTATCACACACGAATCATTTGCTGCCATTGAGATTTAGCTTACAGAGTTTGACCTGCTCCTAAATCCAAACAGATCTAAATTAATGCTGTTTACTCCCAAGTTGTACTTACATTATAATTTCAACTTTACAATCCTCTCCACTGAAAATATTCAGCAAGAACTAGCTTGCAAAGTTAAACTACTAGACTTTATCCTTAATAATCAACTAAAACTTGACAAACATTAATAATGAAGTTTAAAAACTAATTAAAAACTAGGAATAATTTATAGGGGCATCCTACGTTCTAACAGAACATTCACAGAAGTGCAGCAATATCATATCTCTTATTTATTCTTCATTATGCCTAGCCTATTCTCACAAATGTTAACACGTCACAAATAAAGAAATAAGAGCAATGTTAAAACAAAATTGCTAAGTTTGCTACTACGATGGCAAATTAAACTTATCCCTGGCAGGCTCTCAAAAAATGTAATTGGCTGAAATTGCCAAACAACCTCATCTTCTCATAAAAAACTTGCCCATAATTTACTCAACCATCCAGAAAAAATGCCCATCTCTGAATACTTTACTACAGTGGTAGTCTCTTCCTAGAACTCCACACTCTTCAGACACAAGCATTGTCATTGTCAGCAAATCATACAACTTATCCAGCCATTCCTTATATTCAGCTTTCATATCTGTGCAAAGCCTGAATAGTGTCGATTTGAATTAGTTTTCTACCCCAGTTAATAAATGAAAATTAAATAGTATATTGTAGTTTGTTTTGAATGGTATTGTGAGACAGATACATTTTTTCAATAGCATTTGGATATGTTTTTAAATACAAACACTTAAAATGCATAACACAAGAACTGTAAAAAGAAAATTTCCTTATCTAGCTGCTGAGTCATTTGCACACAAAAAATAAAACTCTAAAGGACACAGATTCCCCACTGAAATGGGATAAAAACAAAAATGAAAACTCCAGAAAAGCTAGAACTTCCACTGAGTGACCTCCCAAACCTTTTGTATCAGAGGCACATGGGATATATGCAAATGAACCTTATGAACTTCAGGTATTTCAGCTCATTGGCAATTATGCATGCCCATGACTTGTTTCGTCATTTTAATGGACAACTTCAGGCACATAAAGCCAAACCCCACTAGCTGTGGATATGTATATTTCGGCCTTGTTATGACCTCGTCAGCACAGCACAAGCAGAGTGTTTGTCTAAGCATTAGAAACACAGGGCTATTATACCCAGCTGATGTCCATTATCATTAGGGTCACTGCAAAAATATAAAAACAAAAATGAAAAGCCTGAACTTGTCAATTAAAATGACAAAACAAGTCATGGGCATTCAGAATTGCCAATGAGCTGAAACACCTGATATTCATAAGGTTCATTTGCATATATCCCATGTGCCTCTGATGGTTTGGGAGGTCACTCAATTGAAGTTCTAGCTTTGCTGGAGTTTTCATTTTTGTTTTTGCTGTTTGTTTTTTCATTGACCTTCTCACTCATTGTTTTAGTTTGTTTGGGATATTTTTGCAGTGACCCTAATGATAGTGGACATCAGCTGGGTATAACAGCTCTGTGTTTCTAATGCTTAGTCAAACACTCTGCTTGTGCTGTGCTGATGAGGTCATAACAAGGCCGAAATATGCATATCCACAGCTAGTGAGGTTTGGCTTTATTGGCCTGAACTTGTCCATTAAAACGACGAAACAAGTCATGAGCATTCAGAATTGCCAATGAGCTGAAACACCTGATGTTCATAAGGTTCATTTGCATAGATCCCATGTGCCTCTGATACAAGAGATTTGGGAGGTCACTCAGTGGAAGTTCTAGCTTTGCTGGAGTTTTCATTTTTGTTTTTACTAATTGGTTTTTCATTGACCTTCTCACTCATTGTTTTAGTCCACTGAAATGGGATAGAAAATTTAACGTCCGATATATATCAATCAAGCCACCAGCACTGAAATCATGACTTTGAAATTACTGTTTAGATCCACTGAAGGTCTTGAACCTTTAGTGGTTCCAACTGAAAATAAATATAAGGGACAAGCAAGTGTTCTGGTGGCTAAAGTGGCATCATTTACAGCTTTGCCAGTCCATCAATTGTATTATCAGAATATGCAGACAAGTATGTGATGTGGGTTATGCTTCAAGGTGATCAGATACAAATTATTTCAATAGGTACCTCTTCAGCCTGCTGCTTTTTCATCGGAACAGACACCATCAAGAATATAAAACTGTTTCTCCTGTGAAACCTAAAGAAGATGATAAATATTACAAAACTGTAGTGAACTCCCCATTTTAGGAACATAAAATGGATGCCATTTCCTCAGTTTCATCAGAAACTGAGCTTCTCTGGAGGACATCTGTTTTTTTTTTTTTAGAGATCTTCCCCTTCATTAAATAGGGTTAAAAGATTTGTCATTTCCAAAGAAGTAGTATTTTGAATACTTCAGGGTTACTCACATTTTCGGACACCTCTTCTTCTTCTTCAGTTGAAGGATATAAACTAGGCAACTAAGTTCTCAGAAGGCATGACAAAGGTGTATAAAGCTCATCAGGATAGAATGACCTGTAGAGGAATCATCTAGCAAATCCAAGTTTGTTGGATCTCAGAGAAAGATCCAACGAAAAAAGCTCCATGATGCACTACTTTTCTCTTGGAAAGGCACTCCAGAATATCATTATCAAGTATGGAAATAAAAAAATAAAAAACTGCAACACTTCAAATCATCCACCATGAAAACTCAACTCCAGTGCTACTGAATGCAGACTTAATGGATTTAAAGCTAGCTCCTATAAACAACAAATTGTACAACACAAATGTTTTGGTTTTTGCAACTGATCAAGCCTGTACACCCCACATGGAAGACTATGTACCCACACTTCCCTTAAATAATTATACTAATTTCATGCTTATACATCTGTGGAGAGAGGGAATCTCCTACATGGGAAAACAGATGTAGTATGACTAAACCAGAAGCGGTTGGGTTTGGTTGATATACTGAATGAGTTACAAGGAAAGTAACTTCTCCAGAATTTTTTATAGGGAAGGGTGAATAGAAATGGTCCAGAAGTTTGAGGAATTGGAAGGACTGTTTTTTTTTTTTTTTTTGGGGGGGGGGGGGGGTCACAAAATAATTTTTCCAGATATTAGGCATAATATTTAGTATAATACACAAATTGTAGATGTGCTTCGGTGTAGTTAAAATGTGGTCTCTGCAGTGATCCCATGGTTCAGGTCTGCTGGGGGGACATCTGGTTTTATATATTCAAGCAGTGGAAAGATCTCTTTGGATAAAATAGTTCTAAAGTCAAAAGGAGGGATGTATAGTGCGGAGTGGAGGCAGAAGAGGCAATATGCATTTGCTTTGACCTGGAGTTGGGAAGGTTGATGAAATGAGAAAGAAACTGGAAGCAGAAAGTTAAGATAATGTGGAGGACCTGCTTGGAAGGTAATTCCACCCTGTAAGTTGATCAACCTCTGCCCAAAGTTTTGGGGAGATTTTATTTGTGAGGTTTGGTGATTTCATCATTTGAATTTTATGTCAGCGTATTACTTCTTTGAAAAAGTTATTTAAGAAGCTGGGTATAATGTCTGCTTCAGGCCGAAGGTTGGGCTTCCCACTACTGTCATGCACTGGTTCTGAGCTTTAGGAAAGCCTTAAGCTTCTAGGATAACCAGTTATTTGTTTTTGGTCTGTATAAACTGGGAAGCAGTTATTTTGCAGGCCAGTAAGTAAAAAAGCAAATAGTTCTGCTGCAGTGATAAAGTCAGTTAAATGCAGGATTGGTAAACAATCATGGATAAGAGAAATGAGAAAAAAAATAATAGGGTAGTTGTCAGAGAAAGATGGAGGGTGAATAGTGATGTTTGAGATAAGAGGTTTGTTTGTTATTATAACATGTAAGAGGAAGTGACAAGAAGAGATGAAGTTAAGATGATTGGGTTGAGTTACAAGTTGGGTGAGGCTGGACTGTATAAAAAAACAATTCAGGTAATTGAAAATAGGACTAAGCAAGTTGATACTGAAGTCCCCAGATATTATGAAATTCTTGAAACTGGTGGCAGTAGATGTTAATTCTTTTAGTATGGTATTTAATTTAGGCAGTGAGGAGGGATGTGGTAGATATGCTACAGTGAGATGTAGAACAGCATTCTTGATGGAGAGCACTTCATGTCATCAGACGTAACTTCAGCAAATGCAAAAAGAGTGAGTGCTGTTGCTGAAATTACTTTTGCCAATAGTGGAGTTTGTTTTTTTTCTCCACTGTTGTGTGATCTTGGAGTTGGTACATATAATTCTGGGGGGGGGGGTATGGAGGTGTACCTTATAGGGTGCAAAGGGGCTTGCCCTCTACAAAAACAAAATTGTTGAGTTGTTTGTCGAAGTCACTTTTGGCAAATGTTTTTTGTTTTTGTTTCAGCTTTTTTTTTTCCATTCATCGCAATTATGTTTGATGACTCAACATGAATCCTTCTTGATGGAGGGAATTGACAAGAGAAGGCAGTCAGATGAGGTATATTTACTAAGTAACAAAGGTAGAATATCTCTTCCTCTGGCATGAATGTGTGGGGGCATGCCCCTTTAAAATCACTGTGGTCTTTTCTCTTTCTCTGAAATGGGTTCAAATAACTGTGTTTGGCTGGAAGCAGACTTGATGAAACTTACTAAAAACCTTTCAGCTGCCTTTTATCCTCTGTTATACCACTACACTTTTGCCCCCACTTATCACCTTTTGTGCCAAATAGAAAGAAAGGATCTAGCTAATGAGGAGTGTCATCAGGGTACATCCTGATATTAAGTGACCATAGGGGAAACACAGACAACTGGGACATGTAAGACTCAGTGACAGTGGAGGATGGGACAAAAAAAAAAGGCCGCATATGTCATTGATTCTTCATATGAGTATTCAGCCAGCATAAGGACTGCCATTGATGCCCCTCTTGTTTCTCTGGGTCCTGGCACAATATTACATCCAAATCCATTATTTCGGAAATTCACTACTTGGATCATTCTCCTTGATTCCAGGTAGGTATCACTATCTTCTGTCTCAGAAAGTGGATGAATTGTGATGGAAGCTAGTAAACTAGCAACTAGGAAATCATATGAAGATAAATGAAAAAAAAATTCTGCTGTTTGTATAAGTGAGAAGCCATACTGTACACATTTGTACTGTGTTAGCACAGAATAATTATACTCCTTACATGCTTCAAGCCAAGTTGTTGTCCATAAAGCTGTCCATATCAGCACATGTATACAAGGGTCTCATTTTGGCAGCAATCTGCTGTTGGCTTTTTTTTCACTTGAAATAGCTTCTGTAGCTTACCTTGAACTAGCCTGAACTGTTATTTAACTGATTGCTGCATTATTTTAAAATCTGCACTTAAAGTTACATTTTAGTCAAATTTGATCGAAAGTTTGCTTGTTTGTTTGTTTAATTTAACTGTGGAGGCTGCCCACTAAAGTGTGCTAGCCTGTGTAACTAATTTAACACTGTTTCTGCATTTTCTGTGTGTTTCTACCAAAAAAACAAAAAAATAATCATTGTTTTCCCGCCTTCCTCGACTAGTTTAGACCAGTTTACAGGCATTGCCAAATAACTATGGGCTAGGCTTATAAATGCCCTTGGGCAGATAGCCCAGATAGCCTAGTATGAACCTATAAAACTGTGGAGGCTGCCCACTAAAGTGTGCTAGCCTGTGTAACTAATTTATCACTGTTTCTGCATTTTCTGTGTGTTTCTACCAAAAAACAAAAAAACAAAAAAATAATCCTTGTTTTCCCGCCTTCCTCGACTAGTTTAGACCAGTTTACAGGCATTGCTGTATTCTGGACTGTGGTGTAGTTCCTGTGTTGTCCATTACCTTACTTGGATAGAAGGAAGTTTCTTTGCTCACCAGTGGGAGTGGGGAGCCTTGAGCAGCCTACCTGTCCTTGGGGGAAGTGACCTCAGCACAAGAAGCTGTAGTAATTGGTTGTTTGGGACCATTTCCAGCTCTTTTGTAGTTCACTGTTTAAAATCTGCCCCTGGGCGTTTTTTTTCTGGCTATACTGCTCAGACAAGCTCCATGTGGGTTTACAGAGTGGTCCTAGCACCAGGGAACTCAGAAAGCAACTACCTTCTGGATTTAAGTATCTTTGCTTTTTTTCACTTGAAATAGCTTCTGTACCTTACCTTGAACTAGCCTGAACTGTTATTTAACTGATTGCTGCATTATTTTAAAATCTGCACTTAAAGTTACATTTTAGTCGAATTTGATCAAAAGTTTGCTTGTTTGTTTGTTTAATTTAACTGTGGAGGCTGCCCACTAAAGTGTGCTAGCCTGTGTAACTAATTTATCACTGTTTCTGCATTTTCTGTGTGTTTCTACCAAAAAAACAAAAAAAATAATCCTTGTTTTCCCGCCTTTCTCGACTAGTTTAGGCCAGTTTACAGGCATTGCTGTATTCTGGGCTGTGGTGTAGTTCCTGTGTTGTCCATTACCTTACTTGGATAGAAGGAAGTTTCTTTGCTCACCAGTGGGAGTGGGGAGCCTTGAGCAGCCAACCTGTCCTTGGGGGAAGTGACCTCAGCACAAGAAGCTGTAGTAATTGGTTGTTTGGGACCATTTCCAGCTCTTTTGTAGTTCACTGTTTAAAATCCGCCTCTGGGCGTTTTTCTGGCTATACTGCTCAGACAAGCTCCACGTGGGTTTACAGAGTGGTCCTAGCAGCAGGGAACTCAGAAAAGTGACTACCTTCTGGATTTAAGTATCTTTGCTTTTTTTCACTTGAAATAGCTTCTGTAGCTTACCTTGAACTAGCCTGAATTGTTATTTAACTGATTGCTGCATTATTTTAAAATCTGCACTTAAAGTTACATTTTAGTCGAATTTGATCGAAAGTTTGCTTGTTTGTTTGTTTAATTTAACTGTGGAGGCTGCCCACTAAAGTGTGCTAGCCTGTGTAACTAATTTAACACTGTTTCTGCATTTTCTGTGTGTTTCTACCAAAAACAAAAACAAAAAATAATCCTTGTTTTCCCGCCTTCCTCGACTAGTTTAGACCAGTTTACAGGCATTGCTGTATTCTGGGCTGTGATGTAGTTCCTGTGTTGTCCATTACCTTACTTGGATAGAAGGAAGTTTCTTTGCTCACCAGTGGAAGTGGGGAGCCTTGATCAGCCTACCTGTCCTTGGGGGAAGTGACCTCAGCACAAGAAGCTATAGTAATTGGTTGTTTGGGACCATTTCCAGCTGTTTTGCAGTTCACTGTTTAAAATCCGCGTTTGCACGGCTTTGTGCAGTCGTATGCATAGCGCAGCGCTGGTTAAATAAGGTAAAACTTTTTCTGGCTCCGCCAAGTCTGTTCTTCAAATTTTCCCTTAAGGAAGCTCTACTCTTAGTATAACCAGACTACTCACTGTATTATAAGCCTAGCACTTGTTCTCAATACTTCTCTACTAAGTAAGCTCTCTCGTACTAAGTAAAGCACTACATCTACTTACCACCCCTGTGAATACCCACTTCCCTTAAAGGTATACCACTCCCTTATACTGTTCTAGCATGTCGAGTGGTAGATTACTGGCGTTGTCTCCAGTTCAGCTGGTCAATCTGGGCATCTTGAGACAATGCTACAATTGTCTCATGTACACAGACAACCCTCTCCTCCTCCCAACAAACACAAATACATGTGAAAGATGCAACTATATAGCCAAACTGGAGGCTGAACTCTCTCAACTCAGGGCTGGCATGACCAGACAGGAGGAGATGGCAACCACACACACAACAATCCCAGTCCCACATAGACCTACCACAACTGCAAACCAAACACATAAAACACAAAGACATACTCGAGGCTCTAATAAAAACTTACCAAAACAACATAGGCTCCCAAAGCAGACATCCAAAATCCACCACCTCAAAACAAAACACATGCAACACATACTTCAATAAATCAGTGTGTCAACCAATCGCAGCCCTTAAGGCTAAACACCTTGCCTGATACACTAGTAATAGGTGACTCCATAGTCAGACACACTGATGTCCCACTGACCAGGCTGAACAAGGAGAAGGTGACTGTGAGCTGTCTATCGGGAGCTAGGATCCACCACATAACACACGCACTCAGGTCACTCCAAAGCAAGTACAAATATGACTCCATCATTGTCCATGCTGGTGTGAATGACCTGAGACGTACCTCCCTGGACTACATGAAAAGAGACATAGAGGAGCTCTCCGATTATGTAGCCCAGGCTGGTATGACCCTGACCCTGAGCAGCATCTTGCTCTCACCAAGAATGATACCACAATACAAAGACAAGATGATCAGCTTTAACAATTGGCTCAAGTACTGGTGTCATTCTAAGGGGATCCAATGTCTGTCTGCCTGGGATGATATGTTGGGCAAGCCATGCTGCTTCCCAAGGGATGGCTTACACCTGTCACCACTGGGCTTCTGGATATTGGCTAAGGCTCTTGCCACCCCCATAGTGCCTTTTTTAGGCAAGGCTCAAAAGACAAACCCACCTCCTTAGAAAACAAAAATGGAAAAAAACTAAGGGTAATGCTGCTCAACGCCAGAAGTCTAAATCTCAAGATGCAGGCACTTGATGCACTCCTCAGCATGGAGTGGAGAACATCGACGTCTGTGCAGTAACTGAAACCTGGTTCAAGGCTCATGAGAGCACCCCAGCGCTACCAGGCTATACCTCGTATCATGCTTTTCGGCCCCAAAACCGGGCCGAACCACAAGGAGGAGTGTCCATATTCATAAAGGACACCCACACCTCCAGGTTAGTAACAACACATGAAGCATCAGAGACCATACAGGTGCAACTAACCATAGGCAAAACTGCTATACAACTGGTAGCATGTTACAGACCACCCTCCCAATCTCAAGAACCCCACTCAGCCTTCCTGAAGACATTGGAGGATATGAATGTATCACAAAATACCATCATACTGGGAGACTTCAACTACCCAAACATAGATTGGGTACATTATTCTAGCCCTAATACCCTAGCCCAAAGGTTCCTGGAATTCATAAATTCAAATGCACTGGAACAACTAGTCACCTCTCCCACTAGGGGAGATAATATACTAGACCTGATCATCACAAACATGGGGAGAAAATGCTCCACACCAGAAGTATACCCCTCACTAGTGAGATCTGACCACAAACTAATCACCCTGGATATACATATCCCACCTCCACCCCCAGCACAAAAGACCACAGTGAAAAACTTCTCAAAAGCAGACTTCACTCTTCTTAAGACTGAGATGGTATCCTTTAAACCCATTGTGCCAGTGGATACCATATCCCACAATGCCGAATCCTTCACAAATGCTTTCTATGGACATCTCCAAGAATGCATGGATCATGCAATCCCAAACAAATCCAAGTCCCTCTCCACCAAATGTAAGCATCCTGTCTGGTGGACCTCAGCCATAAACAAATTGTATAACAAAAGAAGGAAGCTACTGCATGTCAGAGTGAAATCCCATGAAGGGAAGACATCTCTGATCAACATGAGCAGAAATCTACGTTCTCTCATAAAAACATCCAAGGCAAACTTTGAGAGAAAAATCGCTAAGGACACTAAAGATAACCACAAAGCCTTCTTCAGCTATGTCAGAAACCTGGGCGGAAACCCTCAGATATGCTCAGAGTTGGTTCACAACAACAAAAAATACACTGAACCCACAGATATTGCTAACATTCTGGCTGACAGGTTCAGTGCAAATTTCTCGCCTCCTTCACCCCCAAAAGAAGAAATACTTATCCCAGCTGAATGTAATCTCCCTGTCATCTCAGATATCCAAGTGAGAACCGCCCTAAACAAAGCAAAAAACACAGCATCAATGGGACCTGACGGTATCCCGGGGTGCGTGCTACGTGAACTCCAAGAGGAGCTAAACAAACATATAAAAATGCTATTTAACCTTAGCCTTACTTCGGGATATGTACCTGAACACTGGCGTACAGCAACAGTGGTCCCACTCCACAAGGGGGGTGCCTCTACAGACCCTGGAAACTACCGCCCAATAAGCTTGGCTAGCCTGGTTTGCAAAGCTATGGAAAGAATCATTATGGAACTCATAAACGGAGACATAGGGGACCGACAGACGTTTGACCCCACCCAGTTTGGCTTTGTAAAGGGCAGATCCTGCCTTTTAAACCTGGTTGACTTTTTCGAAACAGTCACTAGAGCCATTGATGAGGGCAAAGCAGCCAATACAGCATACCTGGACTTGGCTAAGGCCTTCGACACAATACCCCACTCAGGCATCATAGATAAGCTAAACAGCTTAAAAGTAAACCCTTATGTCACTAGATGGGTTGCAAACTGGCTAAAGGACAGAACCCATAAAGTTAAAATCGCTGGAGCAATGTCAGACTCAAAGCCAGTCACAAGTGGTGTCCCACAGGGATCTGTCCTGGGACCCCTCTTGTTCGGCATTTATTTCTCAGATGTTAAAGCAAACATGGGAGGGCTGTGGCTGACAAAGTTTGCAGATGACTGCAAACTAGGCGCCATAGTCGATACACCAGCAGATACACACATCCTACAAAAGGCCTCACTGAAATGGACAACTGGTGCCGTAGTCACGGCCTTAAACTAAATGCCAAAAATGTATAGTCATCCCTTTTGGAAAAACAAAGTACCCACAAATTATCACATAGACAGCAACCCACTGAGTAAGGAAAAAGTAATCAGAGACCTAGGGACCCAAGTAGACAGCGACCTCTCATTTGACACCCACGTTGCCAAAGTGGTTAGAAAAACATTCTACCTTGCACACCTCATCATGAAGGGTTTCACATCCAGATCCAAGGATGTCATTGTACCCCTATATTCCTCCCTCATCAGACCCATGATTGAGTACAATGCCCCATTTGGTATGTACCTCACCCGGCACTTGCAACAGCTGGAGAGACCACAAAAGTACCTCACCAAAAGGATCAAGGGTCTCCAACATATGTCTTATTCTGCCAGACTAAAGAAACTTCAGCTCTATTCAGTAGCATACCGCCTGCTCAGAGGTGATCTCTGCCTGACGTACAAGGCCATGTCCAATCAGGATCTGATGGACATGCTCCACCTCAAAAATCCAAATCCATCAGGACCACGAGAGCTAAAGACTTAAACCTCGGCACAAGTATGAATAGGACATGCTGGAGGGATAGATTCATAACCCAGAGGCTTCCCATGCTTTGGAACAGGATCCCAGTTCATATTAGGCAGAGCCCCTCACTGACTCTCTTCAAGAGAAATCTTGATGAGTGGATGAGAGGTCGTAAGTTTACCCCAGGGGTCACATCTGTGTCACTGCTAGACAGGGGCACAGTAAACTAATTCTATTATATAAGGGGACCTTCACTGTGTCACTACTAGACAGAGGCACAGTATTCTAGATTTATTCTGTACATTTTTGTACCACTTCATGGGGTGGCAAAAGCCACATCACTATGGCTAGGCTTACCAGCCCCAGGGCAGATAGCCTAGTACTATACCATGAAACTATGAAACTAAACTCATCCTTTAAATTCTTGCTTAGACTGCCAAGGCATAACATACCTCCAACTTAGGGATATGCAGATTGAAAGACTTTAATTTTGTCAGTTAGCAATTTCCAGAAAAAGTATCAAAATCAAAGGCAATAATTTGTGATTTCATCATGACAGAATGTTTTGAAAAGCAAATCCTTTTTTCCAAGGAAAGTTAAATAAATAACATTTTTTATTAGTGCTCTTTCCAAAAACAGGAAACAACGATGAGAGGGCACTATTTGCCCTGGACATTTACAGATAGAAAAGGTAATGCTTGGTCAGGAACCTATCTAATAATTAGGTAGCTGCGTGACATTTGGTATAAAAAAAAAAATTAAAAAAAACCCAGCAAAAACGGAGTAGGAGAATCAGCTGATGTATGTCCAAATATTGAGTAATTCCACAATAAGAATATTGCACAAGGTGTTTATTTCGAAGAATAATGGATCCACACAATGTAAAACAAGCTTTCATCCTTGCTCAATCAGGAACTTCCTCAGAAGATTGAAACGGGACGAAAGCTTGTTTTTTGGTTTATTTGCACTTTTTTTTACCTTTTGGTATAAGAAGATGTTGTTATGCCACAACCTATCAAAGCGACTACTGTCTCTCAGACATACTTTAAGAATGGCTCATCACCAACGAGTATCAATACTACTACTACAAATGAATAATTTGTTCAAAAGCTAACTTTAATTATTAATACATTACTTATTTAATTGTTTATGGGTAGATGTATCTGAAAGCTAATTCACATTTAGTATTAATAAATATAATATTTAATTGCAGGTGTCTGCAGCTTATTTTTTATTATCAGTACTTTACTATTAATAAATTATTTAACTTCTGATGGGTAAAAGTGCTTGAAAACTAACTCACATCTGTTATTCATAAATTTAATATTTAACTACTTACAGACGCCTGTGGTACATTATTTTATTATTAATGCTTTGAGAATGTCTCAACCCCTGATATTTGTAAAGCTATAACCTGGCAAATAATTAATACTTTAATCAGGCATTACTTAGAGGATGCAAAGTCCAAAGACAGAAATGGCTTTAAGAGATTTCCTGCAGGACTTATCGTGATATCATTCTACTTTCCTGGAAAATCTTTGGACACTGTTTTGCTGGACATCTCCTTAAGAAAGATAATGTAGTGAAGTGAAAGCATAATCTTAACAACAGACCTAAGAGAGATAGGCAGAGGGAGAAAATGAGTGAGCGATTGACAGAGCTGTAGAGAAACAACTAGCAAACACTGAAGTAGGAAGTATACTCTCCCATTGTCCTTCTGGCCTACTTTTTAAGTCTTGACCATTTACAGTCAGTATAAAACAAGCTAGATCAGGTGGAAAACCAATAATAACATAAATACAGTAATCACAGTTAATTCCTTATACCATTTCAACAAAAAGTATATATTGCTAGAGTTGTTACAATAGCAACTAAAAGCTAATCATGTAGCTCTAGAGTTTTACTGACATAAAGCCACGGTGGTACAGCGGTAGCGTTGTTGCCTCACAGCAAGAGGTTCTCCTGTTCGATTCTTGGCTGGAGAGTCTTCTGTGTGGAGTCTGCATGTCCTCCCTGTGGTCGAGTGGCCTCCGAAAGATATGAGTGAATGGGCGCGCCTTCGCTGAAGGTTTGGCGTCGGGCTGGCAACTCGGCACCATAAAAATCTACTGCCAATCATTAGCGGACTGGAGTTCCGCTGTGGCGACCCCTAACCGGGAAAAGCAGAAAAGACAAACAAGTTTCTAAAAAGGAGCACTAGCTGTGCGGAAAATATTTTAGGGGATGTGCTTCATGTGTGGAGACTGGGAATGAATTCCTGATATTGGATGCAAAGCTAGTACAATTTAGAGATACCTTATCTCTAAAAAAGTGATATTCTATTGTTTTATGGAATAATTTCAATATTCTACTGTTTGGATTTAACTGTTTTTTGAAGGAGACAATACATTCACCTAATCCCTTCTTATTTATTATATGGGCAGTTGTTGCATCTTAGATATTAAATGGTTAGGCCCAGCACACATTACACACTGTGAAGAGTAAACACTAAACTGAGAAGCTATGTTTCAGTTAAAACTGGTTCTGGGATTCTTCCTCATCAGTAGATAACCCTATTACTGCATTTCAATTTTTCATACCTAATCTTATGTGAAAAAGGAGTCTACTAGAGGTACTCACATACTAGTAGCTTTCAAAACACCTGCTCACTGCCACTTGATAAAAAAAAAACTGTAGCAACTGTTTGGTACATTTTGCAGTAAGCAATTTGCTATAACTTAAAAGAGAAAAATATTTTTTTAAACTAAAACCTAAGTGCTGTAGTGCTCTGTGTGGGAATGACATACATTGTAGCAACTATTTGCTACATTTGCAGCAGGCAGTTTACTACAGTTTAAAATAAGAATCTTTTTTACCAATTTGTGAGGAAGGAGGGACTGGGCACAGAAATGAGACCTGAGTGGCTGGGGCCACCCAATTCTCAATCCAGTTCCTCGGTCTCTTACCCTTAAAACTCCAAGCCCCCCATCCGTGAAGTCCACAATTCTTCCATAAACCTAAAACACTAATCCCCTCCCTAAACCTAAATTCTCTGATTGCTCTGTAACCCCAAAAGTCCCTTCCTGCTTCCTAAGCCTACAATCAACCTTCTACTTCCTAATCCAAAAAAACTCTCCTGTTCCCTAAACCTAAAATCGCTCTTCCAGTCCCAAAGTCTAAGACCCTCTTCCTTCTCTCTAATCCTAAAACATTCTCCTTCTCTTTCCCCAGAGCTACTTGAGGGAATTCATATTCGAGTGTAAGCATGAGCAGCAGGCAACATGAACTACAAGGCTCTCAAGTTGCTGGTTTCGAGACAGTGGTTTTCAAGCACTTCTGACTCAACCCCCTGTAGAATACCTGGGAAAAAGCAGTACTAAGCTAAAATAATTGTAATTGATTTCAGATATGAAATGGAAAGACTATAAAATCTGTAATTCTGTTCAGGAAGCCATGCAGCAAGAGTTGGAAAATGTGCAGCTGTTTTTTTTTTTTTTTTGTCTGTAAAATGTATTACAGTCTTGGAAGTGAAACTGGTTTTAAACAGACACACACACAAATAACAAAATGTTTGCCATTTCCTGCCAAAAGCCACACTGTCATTAACAGATTAAGTAAGACTGGAGCTTCCTGAACTTCCTAAACAGCTGAGCAATTTTGTAAACAGGAGGATGCTTGGATTTGAAAATGTGATGCCTAAAGGAAACAGAAGACCTAAAATGCATTGTTGACTGCAGGGGTGTGAGGTGGGAGTGGGGGGGGCTATCATAAGAAACAGAGCTAAATAATTGCAAATACGTTTTCCAAGACACTTCTCTGGACATTCTCCAAATGATTTCACTCTTTCAAATTTAAAGGACAGCTGTTCAAAAATTAATTCAGTCTTTGCTTGCCTCTTGAAAAGTACTGTAGATTTTATGGACTGCAAAGAAAAAACACTGACACGGATCTCACTGTCTATTGATTCTGCTGGTGAGTATTCTCCAACTGTTACATTACAGTAAGAAGCTGGTAATGGAAGGATTCCAGAACATTTTCAGATAGTGACTGTAGTAGGACCAGACAGCTGTCATCATTTTCATAAATGCCATTTCTCTGTTTAAATCTTTTATTTTGCACTTCTTGTACAAGAGTATAAAATTGATTATGTACTTAATTGCCAATTTATTTTAAATACAGTGAATCTCAGCTTCGAGAGTGCTATACCTTGGGGAAAAGGGAATATTTTGGGAAATGACCATCTCGAAGATTGTATATGCAAGTCTGCTTTTTCAGCCTCTCAGTCCCCATGTTTCAGAGCTTGGTCTAGCATGTCCCAACATTTCAAATGGCTACTGTCTTGCTCACTTTAAGTAGATACAGTTATAAAAATCTTTGATGTGCTGGATCAGTCTGGTTGCTGACAGTGTGTTACTGTAAAACCTTGACGAGTGGATGGGTAACAGAAAATACACCCCTGGGATCACTTCATTGACTTTGCTTGACAGAGGATCAGTTAATTAATCAATGGGGCATCAAAAGCCGACACACTCTGGCTAGGCTTATAAATGCCCTTGGACAGATAGCCTAGTACCTACCTATGAAGATTGTACACATATGACTACTGGCTTGACTGCTCTGAAAGGTACTGGACTGAGAGTATGGTGGAGGAATGACTACAAAGCCAGAACAGTGTGAGGTATATTTGGGTGTGGCAAGTATTCACCATAGCTTGAGACAGTTGCAGGGCTGGCCGTGTGCACAGGCAAATTAGGAAATGGCCTATGGTGCATGCTTTTAGGGTCACTGCCACGCCAAATACCTCTCAACCATTCCGCATTTGGTAGAGCATTCAGATTCCAGCCTTAAAAATTACATCTGCTCTGTAGCTCTAATTTGACCTTAGGCAGATCCACTTTCTGCTGATTCATTGGCTCAGTTATACAGCCAGTGAGAGAAAGACTTGCAGGAGTTTGTCAAGGTCAAATCAGACCAATAGCTGACAGCATGTACAAACCAACATCACAGTAGCAGTGTGGTAACTTTAACAAACTCATTGAGGTGAAGGGAATTCCCACACAGACATTTATGTGAAATTTGTCAGGCTGTCATGTACTTGGGGGAGCTTTCTGGAACATATTAATTTTCTTGCCACAGATAGGTTAAAATAGATGGCTGATATTTTCCTGTTGATCAGGATGGAGACGAGACTACTTAAGGCTAAGGGTTGAATGTCTTCATGATTTCTGATGGTGCTAAATGCCATACTGCTTATGAAAAAGACAGCAGTGTTATGACAGAAATGTGTGAGATCAGAACACTATTCTTCTACAACCATTGTTTACCTTTGTTATTCTATCTCAAAATGTTCATGGTTTTACAGAATATCCCTGATTTTGCCTCATTCGTTTGGTCTGTTCTTCTTACAATGTATGGTTTATAGTGGTGAGTAGCTGCAGCCCTTAAATAATGACAGATATTTGAGATTCAAGCTTTGTATCCCGCAAAAATGCACATTAATACAAAATGTGTTGTACAGTGCTATTTTTACATTACTGATACCACAATATATGTCATTGGGACTTTCTGCAGAGTTATGGACATAGATTAGAGGAAAGGTATGGTGTGCTGTGTTATTATTATTTTTACAACAACGTTGGCAGTAATCAATCAGATATTTTTAGCAATATTTCTGTCTTTGTGATTTCTATGGGCAAATAAGGTGAGAGGCATGGCTTGGAGAGATATGTGCTGTTATTATTTTTCCAGTGATACTGGTAGTGATAACCAGATTTTTTTTGGAAATATTTCTGTCTTTGTGATTTGTGAGGTGAGGTGAGATGAATGGCTTGGTGAGATATGTGACGTTATTATTTCTCCAGTGACACTGGCAGTGATCAACTAGATATTTTTGGCAATATTTCCCTGGCTTTGTGAATTATGTGGAGCAGCTTGGATTGGAATACTTTAATATATAGCAACGTATTTGTGTGAACTGTGGAAGTGAAACAATATTATATAGCTATCAGACATTGTGATTATAACTGCTGGGTGGGGGCTGGGGTTGGCTGGATGAAAGCAACTGACTCTCTTTCTATTTGCTCAGATTAAACAGTCACCATCTCTCTTTGCAGGATTAATGTGCATTTGTGAGAAAAAAGATTGACTACTTAACTGAAGATGTGATATACACACAGAGAGGAGGTATAAATAATGTGCCTGTTTTCAGTGGAGGAAAATGATTAGCAGTATCTTGTTTGTTTATTATTTTGGCTTTGTTGGATGAATGTGAAGTACCCAGTAATATTTTAATGTGTGGCAACTATTTGTTTGGAACAAAGATGAAATACATTACATGATTATACTCTTTCATCACAATCAGGTGGCTAAATTGTACACAGAAGTGGGCATAACTACTTGGTGGGGATTGTCTGGATGAAAGTAAATGACCCTGTCACTTTCTCAGTTTAACAGACATCTTCAAAAAAGGGGATAATCCCCCACTCACACCACGGCTGTATAAGTGGATTTTGACATGGGCTTGGTAATCTCCTTTGCCCTGAACTCCACCTTCTCTACGGTCAGCCCTGCTCGTAGGTGTACACAGAAGGTCATTGTATGTGTGTCGGGGGATGGTGACAATGTCATTATTTCTTTAACATTCTTCCTAAACCTCAGAAGTGACTATGTCTTGTGTTGGGATGGGGCAGTCTTTATTTCTTTTACTTCCCTCACAAACTTCAGAGGGGTGCACAGAGGGTCACTGTAGCTAGTATAGGAGCACTGCACTATATAGAATTAACAAGTTGGAAACATTATTGTAACTGTCATTATTTTTTTTTTCATTTTTCCTCACAAACATCTGATACATATACAGGTAGATATCTTTTGTGGGAAAGTAAATAAGCATCTGTTTATATATGTCTGACAGCAAATATTTTATGTTCTATTTTTTTTAGTTTTGTCCCAGTCTGTCATCGGATGCGTACACAGAAGATACTGTCTTTTGTAGGCAGAGGGTAAGGAAGCATGCTGTATATAAATATGACAGCAGCAGCTTGAAATATGACTGTGGGCATTTGTATCTTAATTTAATCCCAATTTAGCACCAAACTTAGATACACAAAAAGTGACTACCTACTCCCAAATAAGATATAAGTATCCTTACAACCATTTGTCTTCTTGATTTATTGTGAACTAGTGTTTGGTCACCTTTGAGCATTAAAACTTCAATACAGCTTATTTCCTTCTCGAACTAAAAAAAAAAAGATTTAATTTATTTTCCATACGCAAGATTTTTGTTCAGGCCTTGTAGTCTTGATAAATTAGAATTCACTAAAAGTATGCAGGGAAAAAAATAAAGAGTTAGAATAAATTTCTTTCTTTGATCATGATCTTAGACGTTGAATGAATAACTGCAGAAAAAAAACTGAAGACTAACACACACTGTAAGAAAAAGGAAGAAAAAAGTAAACTGGATAGTGTGAGCAGGCCAGGATGTGTTCAGCAAAGGGGGGATGGCACCATGGAGATTTTTCGTTTAGGGTGCCTGTTTACCTAAGGCCAGCCCTGGATAGTAGTATACATTTGCTGTACACTTTTCAGGCCAACCTCCTCATTTAAATTGACAGGAGTAGTGCATAGCTCCTGGCCATGACATATTAATCAGTGACATCAGGCGGGATTATAAACGTTGTCATCATACCCGTGCATACATGTATATATTTTACTTATTTATTTATTAATGCTATTGCCACTTTCATTTTGAGTTTAGCTTTCTTATTAAACTTGTTAAAATGTTTAAAGAAATTAGACTTTTCCTGCTTGCTATGTTCACTGTATAAAGTGTGTGGTGTATGTGTTTGTTAGTAAAATAATTAATCCAAAACTTGCATCAACATGTAGAGAAGAAAATAAAAGAATAAAATGGAGCCACCTATACTGAGCCAGAATATATAGCAAACCTACTGACCGAAAAATTCAGCTCCAACTTTACCCCTCTCTCCACCTCAACCTTCCCTCAGGAAATACCATCAAATATAGCTCCTCCTGCTATCACTAGGGAACAGGTCCTTAATGCTCTCTCTAAAGCCATAAACACTGCATCAATGGGCCCAGAAAATATCCCAGGATGTCTTTTAAATATCATGAAACATGGCCTATCAGGATCTCTGGAATTGCTATTTAATTAAAACCTCCAAACAGGCTTCATGTCTCATGACTGGAGAACAGCAACAGTAATCCCTCTGCACAAAGGTGGGCCATCTACAGACTCATAAGTCTCACTAGTCTTATATGTAAAGCCATGGAAAGAATTATCATGGAAATGATCAATAGTGATATAGTAAACCACCAGACACTGACTGGACCCAACACAGTTTGGTTTTGTCAAGGGCAGACCATGCCTACTCATCCTAGTGGACTTTTTTTAGAAGGTCACCAAAGCAACAGATGAGGGCAAAACTTTTCACACTGCCTATTTTGACCTGGCAAAGGCATTTGACACAATACCCCACTCGGGCATTGCTGACACACTCAAGAGGTGAGGTACAAACTCATATGTCACCCGGTGGAGAGACAACTGGCTCACAGACAGGACTCAGGAAGTTAGAATTGGGGAGTCCACCTCTAAAAAGATGCCAAACACAAGTGTAGTCTCTCAGGGATCAGTCCTCGGACCGGTCCTTTTTAGCATTTACTTCTCTGAAATCATGGCCAATGTCAGTGGTTTCTGGCTGACTTAATTTGCAGATGTTTGGAAATTAGAAGCTGTCATTGAATCCCACATTGACACAATTGTTCTCCAGGAGGGGCTGACACAGACTAACAACTGGTGTCAGAGCCATGAACTAAAACTAAATGTCATGAAATGCATAACAGTATTCTTCGGGAAGTCATCCACCCCTGATAACTATCATATTGGTAACACGCCCCTTACAGCTGACCCAGTAGTCAGGGACTTAGGGACACACATAGATAGTAATCTAGCCTTTGACCATCATGTATTTACAGTAGTGAGGAAATAATTTAATCATTCTATATTGCGCAACTTATAAACAAAGGTATGGCATCTAAGACCAAGGAAGTCATTGTTCCACTGTATTCAATATTCATCAGACCTGTCATTGTGTACAATGCCCCCTTTGATGTATATACCTAATCAGGCATATCCAACATTTGAAATGTCCACAGAGGTTCCTCACTAAAAGAATACAGGGCTCAAATAAAATGCCCTATTTAGATCGCCTCCAGGCTCCATCCCTGTATTGTCTCCTACATGCTTTTGAGGGAAGATCTATGCCTGACATACATGACATTGTCAGACCCAACTCTGATGGACCTCCAGTATATCCAAAAAAAAAAAAAAAACAGCACCAGAATTATCCATTCTAAAGACTTAAAACCTTGCCAATGATATAAATAGGACCTGCTAGAGTGACAGGTATATATCCAAGAGATTACCCCATCTCTGGAACATACTCTCCATCTATGTGAAACAGAGTTCCTCCCTAACCCAATTCACATGCAACCTGAACAATTGGATAGGGAAGAGGAAATTCATCCCTGGTTTGGCACTTATGTCTGTAGTGAGCACAGGCAACTTGTAAATGTTTCATCTCCCAAGCACCTGCTTACACTTATCAAGAGTATCAGAACTTGTTAGAGATTTTGGGATGCACGGCTAGGCTTACAAAGGCCCTTGTAGTCGTTAGCCTAGTAAACACCTATGAACCTATGAACTTATGAACAATAAATCCTCTATACTGGATTTACAAACTCATTGATGACACATAGTGCCGAGAAGGTTATTGTGAAACAATGGAATATTACAAAATAATACACTAAAGGTACCACACTAACTTATGAAATTCAACCCCATAGTTGATGAAGAAACTTCTACATCCTACTAAACCCTGTGAAAACAAACACACATGCACAGCTTAGATACATTAATTGGAAAGAGAATATTTACGCCAGTACTGCCCCTTCTTCTATTAAAGGACAGATGCAACTCCTAAATGCTTTATCCCATGCATGGGTTCCCTCAAATTATCTATGGTATGATCCCAGTTATTGTCATTAGGGGTAATATATAATTATAGCCCATGGGATGAGTAAGACCAATCTTTAACCAAATGGGATAGGTTAATCTGAGCACAAAAAGGGAAACTGCTTTCATGGGCAGCTAGCCTAGTACTTACCTATGAACCCATGAACCATAAACCCCCCTGCACTTGAAGAGATACTCAAAGACACTCACCAATGCACCTCTACATACACACTGTCCAACCTTACCTAGCCCTCTGTTGTGACCACCCAGACAAACACACATAAGCAGCAATTCTAGTCCATTCATTCATTTTCAGGTATACACACACACACACACACACACACACACACACACACACACACACACACACACACACACACACACACACACACACACACACACACACACACACACACACACCTTTTTATTTTATTTTTTTATTTATTTTATTTTACATTTGTTTACCGGGAAAGTCTGACTTGGAACAAAGCCAATTTTCAGTGGAGGCCCAGGGAGAAACACTCCAGATGCATGTCTTTATAAAACATCTTATATACCTCACCATTAAACTTCACTAAACTTACCTGCAACTCAGCCTGTCCCACTGACTTGAATGGGTGACAGCACCATTTTGGCCGAGCAATTTTATGAATTGCTTTGTAGTATAAATTGATTACCACACCTGCTTCCAGGGGAGGGCATATGTATAACTTGCATTAAGTGCTGCACCCAAATTGTCTCATTATCTTATAGCACAGATAGCAGGAGAGGCTACTGAAGTGATTCTTTAAACCTTGAAAAATCACTGTGATGGAACTGTCTCTGAATTGGAAAGGGTTACCACTAGGGGTTGGCTGCTCATGGCAAAACTTACGGGTCTATATTATATGCTCGAAGAACCTTTTCTTCGAACACATAAAGAGCGACAAGTAAAGAGCGAAAGCTTTAAACCACGGAAGGCCACTTCCGCAAATTTTTTCCTAGGGAAAAAATTCACTTGGCCGTAAACACAAAAACAAACTTTAAAACCATAATCAAGTAGGGGACTTTGAGCCCCACACCCCCGATGTGGGGGACCACAACTAAATATACCAACTCCGAGATAGTTCTACATTGGAGAAAAGGGCAATTCCCAATAACGGCCAAGCATATTTTTTCACATTTTTGCAGTCACCCTTTGTAAATTCCAGCACTTTTCTGAAGTTCTCCACAGACACACAGCAATGCCCTTCATAGTGGGGCCCTTTTTTCCTCACTATCCTGTTTGTCCATAGTCATACATGTGTCTATACTGATTAGAAACCTTCTGTCTCCACTAAAGCCATTCTTCACATCTTTCTAACCCTTTATCAAGATTATGTTACTGTAAATATACAAATATGTGTGTGTGTAAATGAGCAAATATAAAAAGAGCAATCTTTCTGGATTCAATATAAAAAGATGAAAAAGCAAAAGCTTAGCCCTCCTGTACTCCTACACCCCCTGTTATTATGTGAGATTGCACAACAGCGGTGTAAAGGCAAATTCCCATACCCCACTATACTGCAATCTGGCATGCAAGGCAGCTGAAAGGCTAAAAAACATATGTACTGCTGAGAAGTTTAAATTCCATTGTATTATATATGTATATACACACACACACACACACACACACACACATATATATATATATATATATATATATATATATATATACACACACACACACACACACACACACACACATATATATATATATATATCTCAACAACAAAGTGCCTCATGACAGAGTGAACACTCATATGAATGAACCTCTAAAGAGTGACTTTAAATCAAATGCTTATATGAGTGATTGCACAAACAAATATACTTTTTTCAGTTTTTTTGGAGGGGCAATCCCCCTGACTCCTTCCATGTGGGGGGCTGAGATCCCACCCCTATGCTAATTATATATAGTACTCTGAGACTGCACAACAGCGGGGTTAGGGTATATTCCCTTACTCCATTGTACTGTGATTTCATTCAAAAGACAGCCAGCAGAAATTCCATTCAAAGGAATGTTCACTCACAAGTGTTCACTTTTTTTCATCTTTGAAAGTGTTCACTCGTGATCATTCACCATTTAAAACTATAAACATGCAAACATATATGGTTGTAGTCTGTAAGACAGAATGCTATTACAGGCTTGTTTTTTTATATATAGGTTTACTATCAAAAAATTAACATATGCCTTCCCCTTGACCTTTCAGCACAGCAATGGAAGTTAAACTTCTCAGCAGTACATATGTACTGCACAACACAGAAATGCCTATTTTTGTAGAGGGGCTGTACCCCTCACAACCCCTTCAAATTATATATTCCAAAGATCGCACTACAGTGGGGAAAAAGGGTAAATTTCCTGATTCGCACTGTACCGCGATCTCTAGTCCTAATGGCAAATGCACATATGCGAATGCACTGTGCATTCATTGAACCGGGAACTCGAACGCAAGTAGGTCGGCAACACGGAAGTCATCCAACTGTTGTTCGACATTCTGTGTTCACTCAGCCTAATCACGGCATACTGATAGTAAACCATATATATATTATATATATATATATATATATATATATATATATATATATATATATATATATATATATATATAAAAATGTATATATAATTTATATATATATATATATATATATATATATATATATATATATATATACACATCTATACTACGTGTGTGTGTGTGTGTGTGTGTGTGTGTGTGTGTGTGTGTGTGTGTGTGTAGGAAACAGAGTATATGAGGTTACCATAGGCCAAAAGATCATAAATTTACAAATGAAAGTTGGTGCCTATGAAACTACAGTGGATGTTAATGTGAATGGTGGTTACAAGGGAAAGCAACATTACTTGTGACAGTAGTTAAAGGTAACTGAATTTGCTATTTGGAAGTTGGCTAAATAAAATTTATTTAAACTCTGAAAAAATTAAGTCTGTACAGTCAGAAAGTGAAGATCTAGAAAAAGTGTTTATTAAATATAAGAATATTTAAAGAAGAAATAGATGTGTTAAAAGTATTCTTAAACCTAGACTTTTCACATGTGCACTAGTTTACTGCACTATGCATACTAAAGCAGAAGTAGAAATGCACAAACTTTAGAAACATAAAAAAGTTATTCCTCAAGTGTTTAGAATGGTTTGCTTTTACTGTATCTGTACTGAAACTTGATGAAAATATCACATTATATAACTTGACATAAGTTAAATACTAACTAGAATGTGACTATAGAAATGTACCCCATACCTTGAGTTGAAGATCTTGGTGCATTACTGGCAAGGGGTCGACAAGATTTTCTAACTCAGATACAAGTCACACTTCTCGACAAAGAATTTTTTTAGTGATCAGCTAAGAAATGCTAAACTCTAAGTATTCATAATGAAATGTTTACTTGTAACTGTGAACCTTTTGAAGTTATATATGCACACGCTATATTTAAAAGCACTGTGAAAACGTATTACATCGACTGCTCTTTATATGGGTGATACTCTGGTTACTGGGACTAAGCCAGAGAAATGATTCAGGAAGTCCCACTACAAACTGAAAAGGTTGACAAATGGAAGTTTTGTCTTAAATGAAACAAAATGGCTTAAGAAGGTCAGTATTACAGACATATTACATGTACATGGTTTACTTCTTTTAGAGAATTAAGTAAATTCTACTGTAGATGCTCCATGTTATTGTGTTTGAAAGTATATTTTGTTAACTCCTACAACTTTTTTATTTATTTTTTTTAATTAACATTTGTTAACTGAGAAAATCCAACTTGGAACAAAGCCAATTTTCAGAGGAGGCCTGGGGAGAAATGCTCCAGATGCATGTCTTTGTAATGTGCGAGGAAACTGGAGCAAACTCACACGAACACAGGGAGAACAAGCAGACTCCACACAGAAGGCATCCCTGCCGGGAATCAAACAGGAGAACCTCTTGTTGTGAGGCGACAACACTACCACTGCACGACTGTGTCATCCGTCGTCCGTTTAACTTTGTTAAATCTTTTACTTAATTTGTTGTGCATCAGTATGAGATGAACCCAGGATTGTATATTGTAGGGATCTGTTGTATTTCATCTACAAAGCTGCTCTGTAGTACTGAAAATATTGCATCAAGCTCATTCTGAATGCCAAGAATGAAAGACTTAATCAATCCACATTTATAGTGGCCTTAAATGGATTACTTGCTGCTTTACAACATTTCCAATATAATTTTGTAGTCTAACTAGATAAACAGAACTTTTTGAAAATGTTTGCTTCTCCACCAAATTTTAGGATATAGGTACCCATAAAGATCACAAACTGGAAGAAAAACAAATCAGTAAAAAAAAGACCTATATCAAAATGGCTAAAACATTTTTCTGCGTGTGGTGGTTGATATCCATGCTTCCATGCATGAGGTTCACCTCTGCAAGCCCCTACATAATTCAGTCAATGCTGCAGTTGCTATAGCTCATGATAAAAGGAACCCCTTTTAAAGTTTCAACTATTGGCTGTACTTGTTGATATGTACATTTAGCTGGGGTTTCATATGTCTAAGCAACCTGCTCCCTGTTTTTTCATATTTTATCTTCATGATGCTACAGCTCTCATCACGATAACCACCTGAAGAAATTACAGTTTTAATCTGTGCCAAACAAAAGTGAGTCAAATAAGTTTCTCCCCTTGGCTTTCTTGCATTTTATTCACATACGATTTGTTTAGGTTCACTAAAAAAAAGTCAATGCATAACCTGACATCAAACTAGATAAGTCAAGCTTGTAACATAACTCACCCACAGAAGCAATAATAGAGCACTTTCTGCAACAGACAAGCATCCTGCAAACACTCTTTACCCTTAGTTATATATATTAATTTATTGTTTGCATGACTGTGAAGAAAATAAGACCCTACAGGGGTATAAATACAACTCATACAACTGTGATCTCACAGTGCAGCTGATTAATTTAAAAACATTGCAGGATCTGTGCATTTGAGGAGTTATGATCAGAGAGTTTTCATGCCATCTTTACAAGTCATTAAATACAGATATTTTTATTAATTTATTTATCCCTTATTGACTGAGTTTCCTACTGGGCTAGTGGTCTCTTTCCATAGGACACCTGAGATGGTATTTATACTACTAGGGGAAAATTTAGCTAGGGCATCAAAAAGTTCTTCTTCTCTGTTCCATCGGGATCTTTTACATCTACCTGAGCTACAACCAACTCAAGCAGGTGGGAACCTTGTTTAACAACTCATCCAAAGGATGGCACAATCGGGAGTGAGTACTCTATAATGATGCACTGCAGTATCAGCAATTTGAAAGAAAATTAATCCATTTACCTATAGCAGGGATATAACCCACAGCCTTCTGGTTTTCCACCATCAAAAGTAAATGTGCTACCATTTGAGCCACTGACACTGACATTGCATTAAGTTCAGTGTTCTTCCTAACTGTGTTTTTAGTTAGCACCCCTATATTTCATTAGATTGCATTAATCCATGTAATCTTAACAGCCTTAAACATATTTATAACTGCTTCACCTTACCAAGCTTCTTTTTGACACCACTTAATGCCCACAGCCCTGCTTTAACATTTTACAGATACCTGAGTTTTTTTTTTTTTTTCTTGGGATGGAAGCGAACCCTTTCCAGACTGGCTAAGAACCCTATAATTCATTCAATCACTGGCAAAAGGGCATAATAAGCCCATTTGTTTCCTGGAGAGGTGAGAGTTGGGTGGCAGGGAGTGAGCTAGCAGCTTCCTGGTTGTCCTAACTCCCCATGGTAGCCTTCTTGAGCTCCTCTGATGATCACATGGGAAGCATGTGTACCTCTAGAAGCATGGCTTCTCTGGTTTAAGGAACTGCACTGCAGCTAGTATGTGCTCAGTAGTTTTGTTTTCTATGTGAGCAACACTCACAGCTACTTTTTTTTGTCAACCATGCAGTGAACCAGATTTGCCTTTCTCCCCCAGGATGGGCAAGTTGGCAATGGCTCCTCATTCCTATTTCCCTGTCTTGTCCCTCCAGCACCTGTGCTGCTAATCAAACATATGTTACCATGGTCACAGTGAGGGATTCTTCCTTCTATGCCATGGGGATTAAACAGGCTCTTCCTGAGGTTTGTATACATTTTTAATGTAAATGAATAGTTTTTCTTTAGATTTCAGCCATAGCATGTTTTAATATTCATTTAATTTTAATTTTAGATTTATTTTCAATAATTCCCTTACTATCTCCTAAAGATAGCTGATTTTCTTTAGAAGCCTTTAACATACTTTCACATCATTTTACATTTTTAAATTGATCAATAATAACCTATTTACTTGGTGCCAGGCCATCAGCCTCACTACAGTGTTATATACAGATTTTTTTTTTATTCAGGTACTTCAGTTTAAAATATGTTAACTAACCTACCCTACAGAGTTCATTGCTCTCAGAAATGTAGAAAGAGCTACTGCCTGAGGTTGATATATGACACTCAAAGCAATTTGTCAGATTACCTGAAACTAGAAAAATAGAACCCCTGCCCAAATTATAATCCCCATGTTATCTACACTAGGTGGGACTCTGAGCCTCTAATTGCAGGTTTTGTTCACAACCAGGATGCATTTTGAAAAGAAAAAAAAAAAGCCCATAGACTTTGCTGGGGGGGGGGGGTGTTGGGGGGGCTATCATGAAATGAAAATAATTTTGTTGTCTCACCTTGGTTCAAATGTAGGATGCATTTGCTTGATGTATATGCCAAAAGTTATCTAGCAGTTTTGGCAATAATTCAGCTATGCCTATTGGAAGTTTAAATATAAGCCCACTAAAGCATAATTTTCACTAGAGAAAGCATTAGTAGTACATTTAAAAAGTGAATCTGGAAATACTCTATGGCTTCCTTCCTTAAATTGCTGACTGACATACCTGTTAAGCCTGTTAACATCCTTATACATATATCAAAATCATTATAAAATAACCCATGATGCAAACTGCAGCTGTTTTGTGGAAATTCTTTTTCAAAATGCAACCTCAAATTATTATGTATACTCAGAATATTTTCTGTGTTACGGTTAAAATAGCTTTAAAATGTATAAACATGTCAATCTTCAACATATTTTAATGGAACATGACATTTTCTTTAAACATAAATTACCTAAAATCAACATATACAAATTCGTTTTAGCAAACAGGTATGCATTTATATACTATCACCATTGGTCAAAAGTATGGAAAAGTGCTTCCACAACCAATTAATGCACTATCTCAACCCAAAATAAACTACTGGCTAACTCTCAGCATGGTTTTAGGCCACACCACATCACCACAACAGCCCTCCTATCCTTCTCTAACTCTGTCAACATCAACCGAAACAATAACAAACTTAAGGCCTTTGATATGGTCAATCACCAACTGCTTCTCCGTACCCTGAAGGAACTGCCACTGAATAGTAGCTCTATTAAATGTTTTCAATCTTACCTGTCTGATAGTCAACAAGCAGTTTTATGGCAGAATACCCTATCCACATGTTTACCCATTACTCTAGGTGTCCCCCAAGGCTCCATACTAGGACCACTACTCTTCTCAGTCTTTATCAATGACCTACCCACCATCACTCCCAAGGCCACCTGCATCCAATATGCGGACGACTCTACTTTAATATGTACCACCTCCTCCTCAACTGAGCTTATGACCTTAACCCAGAATACTTTCATTGATGTAGAAAAATGATTTGCAAACCATCAGCTTCTATTAAATCCCAACAAAACTCAACTGTTCATCTTTTCCCCCACCTGCAAATCCTACTCACCATTCTTTACTCTACGTTCCAACAATGGCACAATTATTTCCCCAGATAATCACATAAAACTCCTGGTCGTCACAGTCGATAACACCCTAAAATATGATATCCATGTCAATAAAACCATCAAATCTGTCAACAAAAAACTGGGCTCCCTATACAGGATCAAACCCTTCTTCACTTCTTTTGCAAGAACCACTATCTCTCGGTCCCACCTACTTTCTACCCTCCTCTATGCCTCCCCCCTCTTCACTAACCTGAACCAAGCCACCCTTATCAAACTTGCTAGCTGTTACAACCATATTGCTTGATTTGCTACAGGTGCTAACTCTAAGACCCATCATTGTATCAACCTAACTCAACTAGGATGGCTGGAGTGGCCCAGTCTTCTCCGATACAACCAACTTGTAGCAACCCACAAAATACTATATCAACCAGAAAAAAGCACCAGCACTAAAATAAGATCATCAAACCATACAGCAACCTGAGGTCACTATGCTCTGCTAACAAACTGCTGGTACAAACAACTAAGAGCATAAATGTGGCTGGGGACTCTCTATTCGCCACCTCAGTAGGCAAAACTTGGAATATGCTACCTGCCGAACTTACTCACCAATCCTCATTAACCCAGTTAAAAAAAAAGCCTCAAACTACACTTCCAACAGCACTGGCAATGTCCCTTCTTAAACCCCGACTAATTACCACCCGCTGTTCCTGCAAACTCTCCCTAAGCATTTCAGTCATATACTCTAATAAGTGTATGAATTCTTAATGGGACTTAGCCCACAACTGCGTATATTATTGTCTGAAACTGAAGCTGCATGATTTTGTTGTCTACTATGTTTTATCTAAATTTGTAACCCTACTGAAGACTGCATATTATACTTATCTCTAAATGTTTCTATTGTTCCTAATGTATTTGTACTCTGCTTTCTGGAGCTTTTCTCCCCGGGCCTCCGCTGAAAATGGACATACATCCAGTTGGACTTTCCCGGTAAACAAATGTAAAATAAAATAAAATAAAAATAGCTTGAAGTTTGCTATCATTTGTGGTTTTTACATAAAATAAATGTTGCAAACAGGAAATGAGGGGAACCTTACTGTTTGTTGCAGGATATGTGATCAATGTTGGGAATCTAAAAGCTCTCCAGTGACCTGCCATGAGGGCCAGACTTGAAGAAGAGTGAGGAGGTGTTACATTTTCCTTATTTTCTCTCTCTCTTCTCCCAGGTTGAGCAATCATATGGGTGTCATTCACTCTAATTGGTTGCTCATTTACAGAGTGACTGACACTAAAATGCCATTGATTGTTCCGTTCATCAAAATTTGAAGACTTCAGATGAATGGAATATTAAATACATGCAGGTAAGATAAGTGCGGGTTTGGGAAACGAAAGCTGAACGTTCAGATATTCAGAAGTTTCGACATTAGAGGGTGGAAGTGCTTACTTACTTACCCTGTGTGAGTGCATGCGATTTAGGGTTAGAGTTAGAGCAAAGGCTAAGTATTGGGAGATATTTAGTGCTCTGTGCAAGTGCTGGTACCTGTGTGTGTGTGTGTGTGTGTGTGTGTGTGTGTGTGTGTGTGTGTGTGTGTGTGTGTGTGTGTGTGTGTGTGTGTGTGAGAGAGAGAGTGGCTGTGTGAGTGTCTCTCCAAGTATCTTGTCTAGTGGTAGTGTTTTTTTTCCTAAGGTAAGGTGAAGGGTTAGGTTCATTTAAGGTGAAGGGTTAGGGTCAGGGTTAAGGTTAGGGTTAGGATACATCAGTAAGGTGGTGGAGTTGGGCAAAAATTATAGACATTTTGGGACTGAATAATCACTAGTCGATCAAACAAGATGTGGTGTTTCACTGTATACCTGGAAATAATTCACACAGACTGGTATTTGGAACTGTTCATAATTCCCTTCACCTTGACTAAAGCCCCAGATCCAGAAGAAGAAAAGGAACCTCAAAGCATGATACTGCCACCACCATGCTTCACTATGAGTATGGTGTTTTTTTTGGTGACGCAAAGTGTTGGTTTTGTGCCAAACGTACCTTTTGGAATTGTGGCCAAAAAGTTCAACCTTGGTCTCATCAAACCATAACACATATCCCCACATGCTTTTGGGAGACTTGATGTATTGTTTTGCAAATTTTAGCTGGGCCTGGATGTTTTTCTGTGTAAGAAAAGGCTTCCGTCTTGCAACCCCACACCATAGTCCAGACATATGGAGAATACGGGAGATTGTTGTCACGTGTAGTACACAGTCAGTACTTGCCAGAAATTCCTGCAGCTCCTTCAGTGTTGCTGTAGGTCTCTTGGCAGCCTCTCTGACTAGTTTTCATCTTGTCTTTTCATCAATTTTGGAGGTACGTCCAGTTCTTTGCAATGTCACTGTTATCCCATATTTTCTCCACTTTTTGATGACTGTCTTCACTGTGTTCCATGGTATATCCAATGCTGTGGAAATTTTTTTGTACCCTTCTCCTGACTGATACCTTTCAACAATGAGAATCCTCTGATGTTTTGTAAGCTCTCTACAAACCATGGCTTTTGCTGTAGCAGGCAACTGAGTAAATGTCAGGAAAATCCTAAAATGACAGCTGAACTTTATTTGGGGTTAATCAGAGTCACTTTAATTGATGGCAGGTGTGTACCCAAGAAGACTGAATGTTGTGATTAAATCAAAAGGTGCTTCAACAAAGTATTAGTTTAAGGTTGTGCACACTTATGCAACCCGCTTATTATACTTTTTTATTTTTTATACTTTTCCCCTAACAGATGTTTGTTTTTCAGTTGAATTGTACAGGTTATACGTTACATTAAAGGTGAGAAAAGTTTTGAAAGGCTTTATTGTGGTCTCATTTTTTTATATCACACAAACCTGGCATTTTAACAGGGGTGTGTACACTTTTTATATCCACTGTATACATATTTACAGATGCAAAAATATGCTACATTTACTTCAAGAAGCAGTTTACAAAGTCAAAACATGGAAGGATAAGATGAAGCCATGACCGAGATAGCTTATGCTAAAAGGAAAGCAACATATCATTATAGAGAGGTATGAAAACATTAGAAGAAGTAAGAATAGCTGCAAGAAAGGATACCATAGGGAGAAAACAGAGAAATGGAGAGACAGGCATGCACAGGAAAGAGGAGTAGAAAGGAGAGAAGTATGACACATGCAAAGAGAAGAGGGATGCAGGTTGAATGGGAGGCAGTAAGTGAGGGGATGACAAGATGAGAAAAGGAAGGATGAAATAGGGATAAAGGGGTGTGAGAGAGCTGTATGGTAGATCAGATTGTCAGGACTCTTGTAGTCATTAAGCCATATTAATCTGCACCCTCAATATCCTTTCAGTGACCTCTCCTACTAAAGACTTCCATGTGTATAACCCATTAATTGGTTGTTTGTTATGGGATGACACTACTGTAACTGTTTTTAATTTTTCAGGAATCTCTTCACTGGACAGAGATAAATTAAACAGTTCTTTCATGGACTGAAAAATATTTCAGCCAGTGTTTTAGGATCCTTGCTAGTACAATATTTCATCCTGCTACCATCTCTTCTCTGCTGGCTTGCAGTTCTTTATGTTCCTTCTCTTGGTTAATCTTCCAGTCTATTTATTTTTTCCTTCATCCTCACTCCTTTTCTATACTAAAGTCCTTTTCCTCTTTTCTGTACTGAAACTATACGCAAATAAGCAATTAAGATTTTTTACTCGTATCTCTTCCCACTTGAATTAATTTCTTTCTTCTCCTCAGCTTGAACACATCCCCCAAAACCCTTCATTTCAATATGCATTGGTTAAAAATGTTTTCCCCTTGTTTAACCCTTCAACTGTCTCCCTCGTCTTCCTTTGCATCCTTCATAAACCTCTTTCTGACTTTTGCATTACCTGTCATTTCTTACTTTATGTAGTTTGTTTTTTCCTTTCTTCTTTATTGTTTCCCTAACTTTCTTAGTAAGCCACATTGGCTTTCTCCTCTTAGCCCTGTACCTCCTGTCCATTCCCTTTTCTATGTCCAGCTATATGCCTCTTTTATTCCACACCCAGAGCTCATTTATTCTTTCGCTGAACTCTAATCACCTATGGCCATTACTGTCTTTCCTTTGCAGCCTTCCTTTATCCCTTCTCCTATAGCACCCTGTCTTAACTCCCATATTAGGTTGCTTTAATTTAGGGTAACTGTTTGGAATTCTCCTTTATCCCTTCTCCTATAGCACCCTGTCTTAACTCCCATATTAGGTCACTTTAATTTAGGGTAACTGTTTGGAATTCTGAGAGTCTCAGAAGGGCAGCACTGAATGTGTGGAAATGGACTTATCATGTACTAAGTCTGAGATTGCTGTGTCTCTGAGTATTCCTGTTTTTCTCAGGTACAGTAATCTTGGAGCTAGTAACTATAATTATTGGGGATATGGAATTGCATGAGAGCTTTCATCTAGAAAAAAATAATTAAAAACATTTAATTTTTTGAATTTGCTGTTCACCTTTACATTCACTTTTTTTTGCTTCTAATATTCAGATCACAATTACAAATGTCACAGTTACAATAGGGAACCGTAATTTAGTAACAGGAGTGAACCAAAATTTTCCAGTGTGACTGAAGGCCAATGGTGCCATCACATCTATATCTGTAGCCAGTTATCTTTGCACAACACAGTGTCTGTTATTTTAGCTCTCTTAATGGCAATGCTTAACAGCTGTTAGAATCTCTCCTAGTCTATAACTTTCTCTGTCATGCTTTCTTCCTACCCTTGAGATCAGTATTCTGTACCCCTTTCTAAGAGATTAAAATATCCCATTACTATACATTTTTATGACTGTTCTGATTTTTGTTTTTCTCTTTAACTGGTCATTGTCATTTACTGTTTTATTCAGGGCTTGGCAGTGTAAACCTTGGCTCTAGATGTTTGTCACCATTGAAGTGACACCCTGACCCCAAGTGCAAAAATGGGAAAAAGGGTCTGTGGATGCAGATCCTTAAGGAGAATAACAATAACCATACAGAATATTATATTCATAAAGTAGCAGAAAATATTCTAACAACTAAGCCAACATGGGAATGAAGAAAGGAGATTCTGCTGATAGGGATGACTACAATTAGGGGTTTACAGAATACGCAAGAGGGGGCTAGAATTTACTGGAAAAAACTGGCAAAAGAACCAAGATATTGAGAGCAAATAACTAGAGAGGGAAAGGTAATAGAATGGGAAGAAGCCAAAAATTCAATCGCCTGCAGGCTAGAATCAAGGACTGATATCAGAGTATAGGCAAAGAGAAAGGAATAGGGGGATCCTAAGTGAAAGACCAGCACCGGTAGAGTGTTTAGTTGAATCTACAACAAAAGCTGCTGTTAAAAAGGGGTAATTAGTAGGGCATATAATATATTTAATGATAACTATAGGAATCAATCAGAGGAGGTTAGAAAGGATTTGGAAGAGAAATTAGACAAAGCAATTCACAAAAAACAATGGGAGGATATATGTACGGCCTCCAAATATGTAAAATCTAGAAGATTTAGGATTTTTGCTTGGAAGTGTTTACATAGGTATTTCATACCCCAAACAGACTCCAAAGAATTTTTCCTCAGGTAGTTTGCAAATGTTGGAGGTATGATGGGGAAGAAAGAAGTAATTGGAAACATATTTTTTGGAGAGTGTAATGAGTAGGCAGACTTTAAAAATTCCCTGCAGACTACTGGGTGAGCAAATTGGAGTAACTAAGGAATTGATTTTTTTGAACTGTGACACAGAATCAGAATTGTTTAGACATAGGAAGGCTTTGCTGAAATAATTCTGATGGCTGCCAAAAAAAACAAAAAAAAAAACAGTTACTAGAACATGGAAATCAAAGTCTAAATCAACTGTACTAGAAGTAGTGAATATAATAACAGAGATAAAAGAAGCAGAAGTGGGATATTTAGAAAGGCGTAGGAGCAAATTACATAAAAAGGGGGATTTGTGGGAAAAATACATGCAGACTAATGTTTTCTAGAAGGAATGAAGTTTAAAGGAAGGTAGGAATTGAATGAGCTATGTAATGTTTGATGGACAATGATTGTATAGAAGATGACGTAATGTCTAAAACTGAAAATATATTAACATGTTTTGTCTTCATTTATATAAATGTATGATTGCCCATGCCATAAGTGAGAATTCAGTAAAGATGTTTCTTGTTTACAAAAAAAGAATATTTCAGTCTTTGGTACTCCTGGTTCCATATTTTTAATGGGTGCTAAGGAAGGATGACACCTGCACTATTTTTAGCATTTGAGTAAAACAACTGTCCATTTTTCAAAGTAATCTGGCAGTTTTGCTCTGTTTAATTTGACTTGCTGAGTCACCTTCTTTGCAAACAGATACTGCCCATAGTCTTTAGTTTGCACTTTTATCTATGACCATAATGAAATATAGTGTTTTTGTTTTATGCACACAGTGCTTTTCTTTAACAAATAAAATCTGGACTTTGTCATTCACATGACATAAGTTCCAGTAAAGGTAAGCTGTGATGATTTTATTCTATAGCTTGTAATGATTATTAACCTCCAGGTATTTGCACTAGTCTCTGCTCTCTTTGAAAGAAACATATCTTTATTTCCTTAAATTAATTTATTGTGTCAGTATGAGGACCCCAGAATTTCAGCTAACATTATATTATATTATTTCTGCCTGGGGCTAAGTGTTGGCACAGTTAGTGCTAAAACATCTGACATAGCTAAACCCAACAGTGTATCTCATACTGTTCGCTTTAATGACTTGGATAATGTTGGCCTGATGCCAAAATGAGTATGGGAACATGATTAGTGTTCTTTATTGAAAAAACAAAATCTTTCTTCTGTACACATGCAAAATAAAATGCATACAGAAAAAAGTACTACTTTTTAATTAAAACATTGATTGTGTTTCTATTCTTATTTTGGAAATGGATCAACTTTTATTAATTAATTCATAATAATATACATTCCTTAAAATCATATTTGCCTTACAAGATTTAAAGGCACAACTCAAACATATTTGAATATGCAGGAATATTAACTGAAAAAAATGTACTAAGCATTGCAAAAAACAGTACTCTCAAAAAGAACCAAAGACTTTTCTAGTATAACGCTGTCAGCGGATAAGCACGCACACTGACTCTTTACTGACATCTAACTATGGCAGTGAGGAAAGGGCACTGTGAGCTGTTAGCTCACTAACAAGGCATCTGACTGTGCTGAATTTGATCTACACTGTTCATGCTAACATGAATCCATGTTAACATACATACAGCAAACTAGAAATATACATTGTCTACATTAGAACAGAACATGATTTATTTCAGTAGTGTGACTACTTTCATTCATAACATTACACATTTTCTTACAAAAAAGAAAAAAATCTCTAAATATAGACGAAGACGGGTAGACAGCAGCTAAGTGACATCTTTTTTTTAACTGAATTGTGGTTCTAAACAAAATACAAACTTTAAAACCATGATTCCAAAAATGTTTTTTCCCACTAGGACAGGGCCCCTTAGATGTGCCCCCCCCCCCCAAATACTGCATTCTCTGTCACTGTGCGTTGAAAATAATGATATTCACCCTCAGTGATCTTTGTTCAGTCAAACATCCTACTACCAAGAAATATAACATGATAGGGCAAAGAGAGCCAGATGGTTAGTGAAAAAGAAAAGCTTAATCACAATGACTTTAAATTATATAATTAAAAGAACTGCAAGCAACTATATTATGATGTAATAATTTTGTAAGACTTCACTATTTACTAATGTTAACTCTACACTTGAATTAGCTACACATGTACTGGCATCCTTTGTAATGCACACCTCAGCTACTAACTCTTCAAGACAGGAACTTGTGTATACACTACTGCTTGTAGCAACACGCACGCACACACACACACACACACACACAAAAGAATCCAGTAATGTTGATCACCATTCTCCAAAATGGCGGCTGCTTTCCTCATCTCATCAGTGATAAAAAGACATTCTCCTTTTAATTTACCCACTTAACAAAATGCATGTAAATAAATATGTTACTTCCTTCAACTCTGTTGAGCAAACATTCAAATGACTCTACTTAAATAAATGTGAGACCTTTCTGCTCACTATATACCCATTCAAATAAAATATTGAGTCAAACAAAAAAGCACGTCTCAGAAAAGGAAAACTTGGTCATAATATCTGAATGAAAGCATAGTCAGAGTGGACAAATGCCAAGGCTTTAAGATAGCTTAAAGTTTGGGCATCTTGTGATTTTTTTTTAATTGCATTTGAATAAATGAAACTTCTAAAGCAATTAATGTTCAGTCACATAATTTGGTAAGTCACTGATGCAGAAAGACTTGTTTGGAGTAAGGCAAAGAGAAAGAAAACAAATATTTTGATTGTTTGCTCCACAGACTGGTGGAAGAAAATTATATCTCCGTAATTTTCAAACCAAATGTTATCTACAGTAACCAAATTGACTAAATGAGAAGATTTTGTGCTGTAAAATTACCTGGCAAACCTAATATTAAGAAATGAAAATAAATCTTATGAATGTCATCTTCTATATAGTAATGCCATAATGAAAAGTTAGCCACTTTGAGAAAGGTTAGGATTTGCATTGTTAACATAGAGGATTCTGATCGGGTCTCTGATCATAACCACATTACTATATGTTCAAGACACAGACACCAAGGAATTTGCTGCTAAAAAGCAAAGCTTGAGATGTAAATCTTGGCATACATGTCAAGAACACATAATGGAAGGTTATGATCAGAGTCCTGATCATAACTCTTTGCAGTGCATGGAGCTATATCTGCTCCATGTACTACTAGTTACAAAAGAAAAGAAAAAGCTCAAAATAACACATTTTGTAAGGGAAAACAAAGTCAAGGACAGATTACCAGCACAGACAGCAGGCAGAATTTAAGCTGCTTTAAATTCTGATGCTGTTTGCTGACCGGTACTAGAAGGTGTCAGTGCCGAGCTCGAGACCCATTCATAACAGCACTTAAGAAGGGTGCTTAACAACTGGGTCTTGCACTACAGAAGCACTTAACTATTTTGTTTTTTTCTCAATATTGGAGTTTAATTACGATGTTCCATGTACTACATATGTTTTACAGTAAAGGGCACAAAGCAGCTTAGAAACATGTCTTATATCAGTTGCTTGCCAGACACAAATGACTAAGGCCTAGTATGCCAGTTTAGTAATGTTCACATAGTGGCTACAGATATGTAGGATCTAAAGGTCTGACAACCTTCACAATGTCAGGGTTTTGTTTCCAGTTATAGTTCAGTGGCTCTGACATATTACACAAACCAATTTATCTCAGCTTTCTGTTGTCATTCTCCTATTTTTGATCTCTTACATTAAGTGAGGTGCTTATCTCTAGAATCTCCAGAAGTAAGATTCTGAAGCTGGTCTGTGTGACATCTTTTACTCCTGGAAGCCTTAAATTCTGCTTTTCTGCTTAGTCATATAACAGCCTAGAATAAGGTTTTTCAGAATTTTCCCAGGTAGTATGAAAACACTATAACTATGCATGTGTTTACTTGCTTACTTTTGTTGATGATGTTAGACCCGTTAAGTATGATTTATTTTCACAGTTCTTAGATGGTTTTCATACTGACTACACAAGATTTGGTAAGGATATCAGTAGATTCCCTTACTGTTTGTCTTTTCGGCTTTTCCCGGTTAGGGGTCGCCACAGCGGAACTCCGGTCCGCTAATGATTGGCAGTCGATTTTTATGGTGCCGAGTTGCTAGCCCGATGCCCAATCTTCAGCGAAGGCACGCCCATTCACACATGTCTTTTGGGGGCCACTCGACCGCGGGGAGGACATGCGGACTCCACACAGAAGGCACTCCAGCTGAGAATCGAACAGGAGGACCTCTTGCTGTGAGGCAACAACGCTACTGCTGTACCACCGCGGATCAAAAAGGCACTTATAAGGAAGACAGAATAAGTTATGATCAGCAGTATGGGATTTTATTTATATACTGACATATATAAAATATCTTTAAAAGCTGAACTGAAATATAAAGCCAAAGATGAAAGAACTTGTTCATTTATAAGATGGGATGTATAGAAAGCTGTGGATCACATTTTTCAAAATTGCAAAAGGATAATGTTTTGTGAAAGTACTGATCAGAAAAGAGAAAGTTATGCTATTTCAATACTGCACTGGAGAATATTGTATATATTTTTTATCAGAAAGGAAAACTGAAAATGTATAACATAAAAATTGCTAAAATAGCTGTTGTGGTATTTATATAATTTGAAAAGATAGATGGGTGGTTCTTAATAATATGAAATTAAGCAACTATAAGTGTTACATATATTTTAAAACATATATATATATATATATATATATATATATATATATATATATATATATATATATATATATATATATATATATATATATATATATATACACATTACAGAAAATGGATAATTTCACTATTACATGTATTATTTTCTTCTGTAATATGAACTGTAAGAAGTATTATACTTTGTAAGTCATTTCTAATTTTAAACAAGGACCCCTACTCTTTTTGTAAAACAGTGCCAAAATGATGTCTCTCTGCAGTACTTCAGTGATGGAAGAAGGAGCGAATGGCCATGCAGACATTCTGGTGGAATCTATACATTTTGGAGAACATGTTGCCCAATTTCATTTTGTTGCTAATGGCAGAGAAAGTGGAGTTTTTGGAGCGTTCTTTTGAATTAAATGTGGAGGGAATGACTACTGAAGACTGCCTCTCTCCTGTTGGAAGCCAAGTAGCAAAACCTCAAATGATTTTATAGTTTCCATTAACATCAACATTGCAGGTAATGCAAGCAGAAATAAGTGCAAATCCTCTGCTTAAGAACTGAATCAAACAAAAAGCAGGGGTTTAATCAAGAATAGTTATACCAAATGTGCAGCAGATGTCTCTTATTTTCTTTCAGTATATCAGTATTGGTGCTACAGCAAACTAATGTTTTCTAGAAAAAAAATATATAGGGCCTTTGGGTTTGAATGTTGAAGATATTCAGGTGATTATGTTATTAAAATAATAAGCGAATATTTGATGTGACTTTTGAACATGGCAATTGTACTAATAAAACTACTAAAAAAGCACACATATACACACACACACAGATATATATATATATATATATATATATATATATATATATATATATATATATATATATATATAGACGGGTCTATATTATATTTGCGAATGCTTAGGTTGTCGAATACAACATGATCGACACCTATTCAGCGAACGCACATGCCAGCGAAAGCTCACAATGCAGAAAAACACAGCACCGAATACTTTTACTTGGCCAACACCATTCCACCCACTATCGAAAACAAAACACACTTCCCACTACACCACTCGCTACATACTTCCAACCGAAACAAAATAAATAAACCACATACATACACTAACCTAAACCCTACTTCTAAACCTAAACTAACCCTTACATACATTACTTTCTACGCACTTACCTTAACCCGCATCCTAACGCTAAGGTCAGTAACTATCGCACACTTACCTTAATAAGCTATACCCAAACAAAACAAATAATCCACATACATACACTTAACCAAACCCTACTTCTAACCCTTACATACATTACTATCTATGCACTTACCTTAACCCACACCCTAACCCTAAGGTCAGTAACTATCGCACACTTACCTTACGGAGCTAAACCACAGAAGGGCCGACTATGCCGAATCGGGATTTCAAATTTCGTGGTTTTCAGCATTCGATGTACTTGCAGTTCACTCATTACATACATTACTTTCTATGCACTTACCTTAACCACACCCTAACCCTAAGGTCAGTAACTATCGCACACTTACCTTACGGAGCTACACCGCAGAAGGGCCGACTATGCCAAATCGAGATTTCAAATTTCGCGGTTTTCAGCATTTGATGTACTCGCAGTTCATTCATTAGGTGTCGATCATGCCGTATTCGAAAACCTAAGCATTCGCGAATATAATATAGAGCCATATAGACACACGCATATATACATAAATATATATATATATATATATATATATATATATATATATATATATATATATATATGTGTGTGTGTGCGTGTGTGTGTCCATACAGCAAAATATTCTTTTTTTCCATTTGAGAAACAATTGAGATTAACAAGCTATTGCTGGAATGCCATGACTCAGTAAAGGACTTGGCTAAAACTAGTGGCCTCTTGGGGTCTGGTGTGGAGACTGGGAAGGCTTGCATTGCTCAAAATGTCAACAATCAGTGTGCATTCCTAGTGCATTTTATATAGGAAATAATCAGTACAATTAGTCACAGTACAAAAGGCTTAAAACTTACAATTTTCTGCAAGTCATTAGGGCATGGTATATTAATGACGGTGCTAAGAGAATATATATAAACTGTAAGGAATGAGACAACTTAAAGGATAAGTTTAAGTGATACATATTTACTATACTGACAAACACCATCAATCTCTGTGGCTTTAGAAGAGCACAGGGATAACTGATGCTCCTTGCAGAGGACCCAGACTTAGTCACTATGTGATAGAAAAGCTTTATCTTCTTAGTACTTTAATAAACATAAGCTACTGCAAGAAGTGCTACTACAGGATAGCATAAATAGCGTGAGTAAGCCTCTGTTATCCTCCAGATTCCTCATTCAGATAATATCTGGCTGAGACTTGACAAGCGGCTCTAAGTATGATTTGCCACCATAACAACCAATTCGATTTGATTTCTGTGTCATATCTGCAATTAGTTGTCAACAATTACTCCAAATATTTAATGTTACCATTTCATTAAACAGCTGTGACTGTGATGTCAATGGCTGGTCAGTACAAAGTTCTGATTTTTTTTCTACAGAAATGCATTGATTTTGATTTGACGACATTTTAAGTAAGCCTACAAAAATCCAAGCCATTTTTCTGAAGAGCAGAGGTAGATTGTTGCTCATCTTGTACACTAAAGACGTCCATTAGGCACAGAAAGGTGGTGTCATTTACATAAACAAATCACTGACTACCACAATTATGCTACCTCTGATTCAGTGACAGCATCATGAGGGACAATAAATGAAGCCTACTGGATTGTAGACTAACGTTTTCACTGGTTGAGCTGTTAGAGTGAGTTTTCCCATTTAAAGTTGGTCATCCCTGGAGGTGGTTACAAAATCAGTTCAGGCTTAAACTACTACACCCTAGCCTATATCAGTTAGGTTAAAATGAGGTTATGGCTCCAGCAAAATTTTAAGTTTAACATAAAAATTCTGAGAGGGACACCAGATCAGTATCCAGGGCATATCCATTTCTCAAACCATTTACAGATTCACAGGATATGTAACTGTTAGACTAAAAATAAGGCACCTTCAACATGACTATTGTTGGGACTTGGCCTATGACATTCTGACAAGAGACAAGACAGCATACCCTTTGTAAAACCGCTTTGACAGGCACAGAACAAGCATCTGGTAGTGAGTGGTAGTCAGAAAATATCATGGGTACCTTTGTACCACATTCTGTGAAATCTTGGGAAAAGGGTTTAATAATGAAACAGGACTATGGTTGTTGAGATGTTCTGATTTACGTCATATAGGATATTATGAATAGCTCTTTCCACAGTACAGGCATGGTGGATTTTGTTAAATTCCTGCTAAAAAGGAAGGCAATATAGATGGATTAAAAGTCTAGTAGGTGATGTGTAAAGCAGGCAGGAATGGGCGTGGTAGAAGTCATCAAACTTATTAAAGAGGACATGTTTACATGTTTCCCTTTGAGAACAGTTTTCTAGCATAACCCAGTATAGCAATAGTACATTATACATAAAGATGTTCTAAGTAAATAATGCCTTACACCATTTACCCTTTTGTTCACGCTTGACTTAGGTGTCTATTTCAGACAGAACCTCCCCTTTCAATCTTCCTTTTTTTAGAATTCAGTCAGAGTGTGACCCTTGAAGATTTCATGTGCAGGTGTAAACAATTATTTACTTACCATGACACTAGTGCTGTAAGAGTTGTACCTGGAGATTCTTCAGATAGTTGCTCCAACACCTTATTCCCATGATGTTGCCCAGCTTCCACCTCTGCAGTTCTTCCTTGTGAACTTGTGCAGCATCCTGACAATATATACTGCAGATAATAATCAGCAAGAAAATAGACAGTGGTGTCAGCCAGAGCATGTTGGAAATAGTGACAGCGGTGTCAGCCAGAGCATGTTGGAAATAGTGACAGTGGTGTCAGCCAGAGCATGTTGGAAATAGTGACAGTGGTGTCAGCCAGAGCATATTGGAAATGGACAGTGATAGTGGTGTCAGCCGGAGCATGTTGGAAATAGTGACAGCAGTGTCAGCCAGAGCATGTTGGAAATAGTGACAGCAGTGTCAGCCAGAGCATGTTGGAAATAGTGACAGCAGTGTCAGCCAGAGCATGTTGGAAATGGACAGTGACAGTGGTGTCAGCCAGAGCATGTTGGAAATAATGACAGCGGTGTCAGCCAGAGCATGTTGGAAATAGTGACAGTGGTGTCAGCCAGAGCATGTTGGAAATAGTGACAGCGGTGTCAGCCAGAGCATGTTGGAAATAGTGACAGCGGTGTCAGCCAGAGCATGTTGGAAATGGACAGTGACAGTGGTGTCAGCCAGAGCATGTTGGAAATAGTGACAGCAGTGTCAGCCAGAGCATGTTGGAAATAGTGACAGCGGTGTCAGCCAGAGCATGTTGGAAATAGTGACAGTGGTGTCAGCCAGAGCATGTTGGAAATAGTGACAGCGGTGTCAGCCAGAGCATGTTGGAAATAGTGACAGCAGTGTCAGCCAGAGCATGTTGGAAATAGTGACAGCAGTGTCAGCCAGAGCATGTTGGAAATAGTGACAGCGGTGTCAGCCAGAGCATGTTGGAAATGGACAGTGACAGTGGTGTCAGCCAGAGCATGTTGGAAATAGTGACAGCAGTGTCAGCCAGAGCATGTTGGAAATAGTGACAGCAGTGTCAGCCAGAGCATGTTGGAAATAGTGACAGCAGTGTCAGCCAGAGCTATCAAATAAGATGGGAAGAATACAGGAAGCACTGTTTTGCAATGACGCCATTCAAAACATCTCTAATATAATACACTCTTAGATCACTAAAGTCCAGAATGTGCTTGAGATCCTTAGTCTTTGTTTCCTGACATCAAAAGAAACCTGAGTAATAATCATGACCTTTGTAGTCTGATAGGACCCCTTGGATGGCTGCTTTGTTCAGGGGAGTAATGACCTCCTGCCCTGTTAGCAGTGACTGAGGGGATGGCATGTCTGGCAGGGTCTTTCAGGATGGGGGATGTGACACAAAGGGAATCTTGTAACCCCTGGATATTATATCCCTTAGCCCCTTGTCTAGAGTCATCTTAAGATACTCTTTGAAGAAATAGGACAGCATTCCTCTTAACTATCTCATGAAGGTGAGCAGCCAGGGATGGTTTCAGGACTGCAGCTGACTTTTTGTGAATAGTTCTGTTATTGTTGTTACTGCTATGCAAGGTTCTAGGGACTTGTTCCCTTTCTGTGCCTCCAGTGATCCTACAGTGACCCATACCAAAACTAAATTTTTCATTAACTCCTCTGCATTTCAATAAATAACCTCTGAGGAGGATAAAAACTTCATGCTCACAACTGCCAGGCTTTTTCCCTGCTCCTTCATATTTTTAAGATAGCTACTGACCTCTCCAAACAGGAAGGGTCCTGCAAAAAAGAATCCAAAATGTCACATTAATATTGCCCACAAAATCTATATTTCTGAGCCACACATGCTGGTGCAATGCCTTGCATAAGTTGTGGCTATGGAGTAACACTTGCCCGTGTTTTATAAAAAAGAAACCTAGACCATGTACTTTGAGAGACCTGAGGATGTGGCAGCCTAAGCATTTATAATTTTTTCATAGTCACGTCTAGCAAGTCCTCTGCCACAGGGAGCATTTCATTTGTGAGGTCCAACTGAAAATATTCCATTGTCAGTTAAACAGCTGAGTACCCTGAAGGCCAAAGTGGTGGATGCATAAACAAGCTTCCTGACCCTGTGCATTGCTCTGGAGACCTTGTTTGGCAGATGACAAATGGAGGTCTGCAGAGTGGGAGCTCTCTTCAGTCCAGCTGGGTAGACTATAGAATCTAGCTTGGGATTTCCTATCAAATTCCCCAACCCCTAGGCAACCAAAAAAAGTGTCTGACTTTCTGGATACAGAGGTTACTGTTACAGGATTGTCCAAAGCAACATCAGTAGCATCTTTTAGGATTGCCACCAAGGTGGGACTACCTAGGATATGTTGGAAGACAATCCATAAGTTTCTCCACCCTTCTCTTAGGCAAAGGAACTGGGTCTGTGTGCCACTACATTTTTTCCTACATTAAATAAAAATTACTGTAAACCTTGGGTATCCAGGGAAGGTCTAGGAAAGCCAAATTCTCCTACTCATCAAGGATTGTGGCAGGAAATTCTGTAGTGTGCTCAAAATGGTCATGAATCTTTGTGGGGTTTCTTGAGCAATGGAGCTGGCTCTGAAGGTAAGGAGGGTATCTTTGTGGCAGGGTTGCTTTTGGAAAGATGTAGGGGGTGCTTATGAAGAATACTGTGGAGCAGCAAGCCCTACTGTAGCATAATCCTTCAGTATCAAACTGAGTCTTTAGCATACTGGCAAGACTTGCATGGATGACTGAGTGGTGTGCAGTGGCACTGGGTCTAGTGTTTGTGTACCTGTCATCCCTGGCTTTGACAAATCCTGATGTGACATGAAATACAATTCTGGTGCCTGGAAATGGGCAGCTAGGGCAGTAAAAGTCACAACCAACACCTGTGGGTAAATGATAGCGGCCGACACCATTAGATTAGGAAAATCTAACGCTTGATACCATACATGGATATGTGGTTCCAAGTATGGCATACTTGTCTGTATCAGCAGCCTGGTGATCAATACTGTGTACCTGGATTGTGGAGGCACCAGTATTGGGTTGAACTACCCATCAAATAATGAGCTCATCTGGTGCACTGTCAGTAGAGGTAGGGGCCTCAGATTTGATAACTTCATTATAACTAGTGACAAGACTGAAACTCATAAATAAATGGGAGTTTGGTGCAGAAAATACATATCTCATGGCACATCAAAGTTCCAGTGCTGGAAGAGTAGGCTGCCAACATCTTTTACCACATTTCCCACAATGTTGTACTATTGTTTGTAGTCTAGTTCATTGATAATTATGCTTGGGGTGATCCTCTGTGTTGGTTCCAGATGGAACCACTAATGGAACAATCAACCAGGGATGTAAAAGCTTGAATGCCCAATAAATGCCTGAACCTGCTGCTGTTGCTGCTCACTGATAGGCTGGGCTAGCACTGGCATCAAGAACCCTCTAACATGGGGAATCTTCAAAGTAGAAGTCAAACCTTTCTTTGCTAGATCTGTGGTTCACTTACACATAGATGTCTTCTTGGCTAATGTTGCCACTGAAGTCTCCGGACAGCTAAGAGACAAGTAGCATCATGGGAGCAAAGGAGATCGAGCAACTGTCTGATGAATCTTCAAATGCTGAATTGTCCTAATGCCTGCAGGATATAACCACAGAGGTTACAGAAGATGGATCACTTCTTCTCTGATCTGTACTTCTTTAATGCTACATATGCAACACTTGCACCATGTGATAAACCAATGCCTACATTCCTTACTCACCTCACAAAGTTTAATAGTATTGGCAATGTTATTATCATGAGCATATATAAGTTCATTTCTTCTCCTACTACCGCCAATACTAGAAGACTCAGAGGGATGTATACCTGTTCCAGTAATAGTGCTATTAGTGCATGACAGAGGAAAAAAATTGTTTTCATGACCTGGAGATAAAGTAATGTTTATGCCTTTCCAATAGTCTTTAGGGAGATTATTACCTTTTTGACAGTTTAGGAATTGTAGATTCTTGCTATTCATTTTAAGATTATTGAGCATTAAAGGGAGCATATCTTTAAGGTTGTTGTTGTGTGTCTTTCGGCTTTTTCTTGGTTAGGGGTCGCCACAGCGGAACTCCGGTCCGCTAATGATATTGAGTTAAATAGTTTGGTACATTTAGTATGGTATTACTTAATTACTGTAATGATCTGTGGTTGGCAAGAATTTTAAGATGGGCACATCAATACTAAGTACATTCTGGAAGATCTTGTTATAATCTGAGATCTTCATACTTCTAGCCTTGATATATTTATGTTGTCTAGGAACTTTACTGTGTTCCAGTACAGTAAATGTAGGCCAGTGGTTACTAACAGAGTAAATTAAAAATTGCAGTTTTGATATGATCAGGAGGGCAGAAGAACAACCAGTCTAGAATACTGTTCTATCCCTAAAAAGAAGTTATGTCTTACCATAACATTCCATCTGTGTTGTTGATCTTTACTAATCCTTGACAGCGGGCTTGGTTCCGAGACTCAGAACTGACTTGGCTGTTAATTTCAGCTCATGCCTTCCAAACTCTCGAGGCAGGCACTACCCATAATGCTCCTCTTGAAAATTACCTCAGATCGAGTTTGCCCAACATAGAAGACAGACAGGCAGAATTTATAGTTAAATAATAGACTAGGACTGGTGTAAGGGTGTAGTCCATTTTCAAGGTCTCATTTAGAAAATTTTTCCCATTTACATTGACACAACTTCCTAGTAGAAGGTTTGTGATGAGTGGCAATAATTTGCCGGATAGGAGAAGAATGGGAAGGATGCCTGGCAATCATGGGAACTGGAGAAGCCATGCAGTGAGCTTAAGGTGTGGGAGATTCGGATGAACCATGCCCTTCGGATGGGACAGCAGATCTGGAGCTGGGTCTAGAATCCATTGTTTCCAAAGAAGATGAGACCAAAGGAAGGGAAACCAAACTTGTCCAGGCCAGAAGGGGCAATGAGGACTATTGAGCTCTTTGACCTTTTGGCTTTCTTTAGAAACTGGGATATCAAGGGAGTTTGGGGAAAGGTATAGAGGAGCCCGGGGGTGAATTGTGGAGAAGAGCATCTCTGGGTGACTCCCCGGGTGGAGGAATTAGGGCAAAGTAACTGCTGCACTTGTTGTTTAGGGGGGACGCAAAAAGGTCACAGAAAGGCTGGCCCCAGTGATGAAATATCTTGTTTGCCACCACAGGATTTAGAGACCACTGGTAAGGCATGAGAACGGTTCTGCTCAGTTTGTCTGCTATCACACTGGAGCCCCTGAAATGTGAGTTGCTGTGAAAAAGCAGTCGGAAGAAATCACCTATTGCTAAACTCTGAGGGCTTCTCCACACAATGGGTAAGATTTGGTTCCCCCTTGTTTGTTGGTGTACCAGACTACCAACAGGTTGTCCATCTGAACAGCTATTGTTCCTAGAGGAAGGACATCTTGGAATGCTTGCAACACTAAATGCACTGCCCTCATCTCTAGAACACTGATGTGCAAGTTGGTCTATAATTGGGACCACATGCCTTGGACTGTTTTTACCAGATGATGTCCCCCCATCTGGGAAGCATCCATGGTAACTATGGCTTGGGGCTGGGGAAGATTGAATCGCTGACCCAAGAGAATCTGATCAGAGTGGAGCCATCATGTGAGACCCTTTTTGCAGTGATAGGCAATCAAGATTAGGTGAGACACTGGTAGGCGCATCAGAGACCATTGGGAAGCAAGTAGCCATTGCAAAATTTGCATGTGATACCTTGCTAGGGTAACAAGAATGACTGATGTTGCCATGGAGCCCAATGTTTGTAGGACTAGTATTGTTGGGATCCTTTTGTTTTGTAAAATTCGCTTGACTTGTGAATTGGTTCATTGAAGTCTTTCTGGAGGGAGTGAGGCAATTCCTGAAACAGTGTTTAAACAGGCTCCAATAAACTCTAATTGCTGAATGGGCTGCAAGCTTAATTTCTCAAAATTTGTGGTTATACCTAGAGACATACAGAGGTGTAGAGTGTAGTCTCTTGCCCTTTCTAACTGATGCCTGGTGGTAGCGGTAAGGAGCCAGTCATTGAGGTAAGGAAATACTCTAAATCCTAGCAGCCTGAGATGAGCTTCCACAACTGCCATGCATTTGGTGAACACTCTGGGGGCTGTGGTGAGACCAAACGGCAGCGCTCTGAATTGGAAATGACTGGCTCCCAGCCAGAAGCACCGATACCTCCTGGAGCTTTTCTCCATTTTTATATGGTAATAAGTGTCCTGAAGGTCTATAGAGCACATCCAATCGCTTTTTTCCAAGAATGGAAGTACTGACTGTACCGTGGCCATCCAGAATTTAGTTTGTTGAACTGCTTTGTTGAATTGGCTGAGATCCAAGATATGTCTCCAGTCCCCTGTGTTTTGGACACTAAAAAGAACCTTGAATAAAAACCGATCCTGTTTGGTCTGGTGGGACTTTTTGGGTGACTCTTTTGTCTAGCAGTCTTTGAATTTCTAAAGTTGATGCTTCCCTGTGACTGGATGGTACATCTAGGAATTTCTTCTGGGATGATGGTAGAACTGATAATGGTATTTTGTAACCTCTGGATATTATTCCCTGCACCCATCTGTCCATAGTTAATGTTTTCCAGACAGATTGGTGCAGAGAGATTCGTGCCCCTGACTGCCTCCAGAGGAGGGCAATCGGGCACCAATTCAGGGGTGCTTGTAGGAAGTGCCAGAGAAAGAATCTCTGGACCCCTGGTTTTGCAGTCCATTTCTGCCTCTGGGGTGGCATCTTCCATTACTTCTCCCTCTGCCCCGGGAAAGTCTTTGCCATGTGAATCCTGGAAAGACCTTTTGGATATTTTAAACCATAGTCTCCCATTTCTTTGGTTCCTGGAATAGAGCCTCTGAGGAGTGGAGAACCATACGCCTACAGGAAAAAGGGTCTTACCATCCTTTTCACATCTAGCTAAAGTATCTTTGACCCTGGCACCAAAAAGGGTGGATCTGTCAAACGGAGCATTGACAAATGATGCTTTGAATGGCTCCACAAAATCACACAAGCACAACCAGGAATGCCTTCTAATGGCTAAGCCTGAACCCACTCCTTTGGAAGTCCCTTCAGCTGCATGAGCAATCAGCCTCATGGACGAGTTAGAAATTCCATCAAGGGTTATTAGCTGAGAGGTAACGTTATCCCATACCCCTTCAGCCACTGCTTCTTTGAGGGTATCCAAGAGCTCTTTGATCAGATCCCAACTGTAATTTAGTGAAGTCTGGCATATAATTCAGGGACCCGAGTGCAAAGGTTGTTGAAGCATAAATGCCCTTCCCAAATCTATCCAAAGTCCTAGACTCCTTGTTAGGAGGATGGATAGTCAGACTTTCTTTGGCAAGTTCCCTTTTTGTGGCCACTGCTATCACCATGGCGTCAATGGGTGTTCCTTTGGACCAATGAGGCTCATCCTTCAGGGCTGATAAGATATGATCAGGCTTTTTGGGGACTGACTCAATGGCATCGGGCATCTTCCACGCCCACTGAATGATCAATTTAATGAGATCGTCAGCAGGTGGAGAGATCCAAGATGTAGCTGGCTATGAAAAGCTTCCAGGTATACTGACTCCTCTGAGGAAGGTTGGATGGAGGACAAGCCACCCCTGTTTCAGGATTTCTAGGATGTCCCCAAAGGAAATATCATCATGGAGTGACCTAAGGGAACCTTCCCCATCACCAAAATCAGTATCTTCAGAGAAAGATTCTTCTGGGGAGTCTAAATACTTCCTCTTGCACTTTCTCTTTGCAGGAACTTCCTTAGGGATATGATTCAGGGAAGTGACTGAAGAGGAAACCACCAAAGTGGGTACAACCTGGGACTTTTGTGCCCTCTGTCCTGGGGACGAGTCGGATGGCAGCTCAGGTCGAGGGATGTAGCCAGTTGTCCCGACAAGGATGGCAAGAACTTAGAGTCCTCAATGGACAAGGCCTTCTCCATGTCTTGAAAGGCAAACCCCCCCATACAGGGATGGGATCCTGGAATCGAAACAGACTCCTTTGGAACCAGGGTCACATCCCACACCGAGGAGGCGGCCCCTGAAACAGAAGCTTGGTCAACGCTACAAGGGGCGAAGCACCAAGGGACATGGATGGCTCTGAAACTAAGGAAACTGATCCACCCACCATGGATCCAACCAGACAGCCATGACCCCGGGAGCCCTCCAGTGCTAAAAACTCAGAGGAGCTCAAGACAGCTCTCGGAACCAAAGAAGAGGATGCTACTGGAACTGAGACAGTCGGTGTAAGCAGTATTGGAACTGGGGTCTCCAAAGACTCAACAGGAGTTGGAGTTGGAGGATTTGAAGGTATTACAGACTGGCTGGTTCCGATGTCAGTGTGACTAGCAACACAGGATAACCCCTTGCCATCAGAAGCTGATCCACCACTCTCAAAATGTCAGCTTCTGAGAGACTCATAGTAGATTGGATAGAGGCAGTTGAAGGAGACTTTGGAGGTCTCACTTTGAGAAATGGACTTGGTGGCCTGTCTTTAAAAGGATCAAAGATTGGTGAGTATCTTGTCCTAGGGAGGAAAGGCAGCTGAGACTCTTTCGGCATCGAGAATACTGAGGGTACCGAAGAAGTCGCTGTTAGCTTCGATACAGTTTTAGGTGTGCAGCCAGATAGTACCAAGACAGAAACCCTCGCAAGTATGGCAGGTGCAAATGGCCAAAAGCATGCAAAGTCCAAACGAAGAGCCAGCACCACATGTTGTTGCAGAAACAGTTTAATTTCAGAATAACATCATACCGGTTTCGGCACACTTGCTTTCCTCAGTGAATGGTGGAGCCAGATAGACCTTCCAGTGCCGAAGAGTTCTTCGGTACCAAGGTCAGCTTAGAGACCTTCTTAGATGGTTCCGATGAACTAGGATGCGAAGACAGTCTTTTCTTGGTAGAGGAAAAAGAGGAGGATTAAGATGTGCTAGCTTCAGTCCTAGACCCAGAAATGGCCTCTTCGAAATCAGATTTGAGGAGTCCCTTCAAGATAAGTTTATTCTTCATCTCAATAAGGGTATGGGTAGAAAACCAGTGACAAATTAAACAATCTTCCTGAAGATGAAGTTTCCCCAGGGCATCTTACCCTGGCACTTCTAGCGCCTTTTGAAACCAGTGTTGCCTTTTGAAGTTTTAACAGGGGAGAGTTGTTTTTCAGCCTTAACAAAAGAAAAATACAGTCACACAGACAAGGAAGAGATATAGAGATAAAGAAGATTTTTTTTAAACAATTAAAAAGGGATAAGAGTATTTAAAGAGGTAATAAAGAGTATAAATGTACCAACAATCGTACTAAAAAAGACTACCACAGGTAGAAAGATGAAGAGAAAAGAAAAGTACAGTTGTGTACACTTACCATAAATGTAGATGTTCAAGTGTATTCATCGTTGCAGTCATCGCATTTGGGTTATCTGCTTGCAGTACCCCTCAGTCGGCCTGATTATCAAAGTCTTGGGTCCTGCATCAGTTGCTGTCTCTTCTTCCATGACGTCAGGTAGTCAGGGGTATAAAGCATGCAGCCGACGCTATTACATCAGTTTTTTTTCTTGCCCCAGATGTCAGGTGCCCCCATAATGGGAAGCAATTTTATATATATGTATATACACAAGGTTACACCTCCAACAAAAAAGCAAATACATCAAAAAGCTTTAAGCATAGTGAACAACAATAGAGGTATAGCCAAAAGAAGTCAGGGGGCTGGAGGGAGGGTAACCAGGACTGCAACAGTGAATACACTCGAACATCTACATTTATGGTAAGTGTACACAACTGTACTATGTTCTTTGTGTTTCACTGTTGCAGTCATCACGTTTGGGTAGATTCCCAAAGCTAAGGATGGGAGGAGGAAATTAGATAGCAGTAGGACCAGCTATAAGGCCCTGCAAGACTGCAGTGGCAAAGCCAGCTCTGGATTTAGAGAAAATTGGCAAATGACAATGCTTGGTGAAAGTATGTAGAGAACTCCAGGTAGCAGCTTCTAGGATGTCCCTGGTAGGAACACCTCTGAAAAAGGCTATGAAGGTAGATGCAGCCCTGGTTGAATGTGGTCTTATCCCCTGTGGGATAGGTTTTCCATGGTGCTTATAGCAGAAATAAATGCAGTGGCCTATCCATTTAGAAATGGTTTGCTTTGAAATGGCCTTCCCCTCTGCCCCTGCAGCAAATGCAACCAGCAGCTGTTCAGATTTCCTGAGAGGTTTAGTCCTGCCCAAGTAAAATCTAAGTTGTCTGTGCACATCTAAGAAGTGCAGTATATGTTCCCCTTTGTTCTGTGGATTAGAAAAGAAGGTTGGCAAATGAATGGACTAAGAGCCACACTGGATACCACCTTGGGCATGAAGGAGGGATTGGTCCTGAGGGACACCCTGTCTGCATGAAAAATGATGAAAGGCTCCACTGCTAAAAGGGCCTGTAATTCAGTCACCCTTCTTGCTGAAGTGATGGCTAAAAGGAAGGCTGCTTTGCAAGAAAGGAATTTCTGCTCTGCATTTGCAGCTGGCTCAAAAGGAGGTAGAGTGAGTTTTTCCAATACAAAGTTAAGGTCCCAGGCTGGAGTTGGGGCTCTCCTGGGTGGTCTTAAGTTTTTGGCCCCTCTGAGGAACTGCTTGAGCAGTGAATGAGAAAAGAGGGGTGGTTCTGTGTTGTAATGAGCTAAAACGGCTGAAGCATGAATTTTGATGGAGGAAAAGAAAAGGCCCCTGTGAAGCATCTCAGTTAAGTATTGAAGAATGTGAGATAAATTGGGTGCTGCTGTGCCCATCCCCTGAGTTTGGTTCCAGGAACAGAATCTTTTACATTTTTCAGCATATGATTTTCTAGTACTAGGCCTCCTTACCTCCAGAATGACATCCAACACTTGCTTACTGAGGGATGGTAATGGAGAGATCAGGTAATAAGCCAGGCTGCCAGGTTCAGGGCTTGAAGGTGAAGGTGCAGAATCTGGCCCTCCTGCTGGGACAGCAGGGTAGGGGTCTGAGGCAGGTGCCATGGTGCCAGCAGTGACACACTGCGCAAGAGGGGGTACCAGTGTTGGCGTGGCCAGTCTGGTGCAATCAGAATCGTCCTTAGTTTGCCCTGTTTGATCTTTAGTAGTACCTTGGAGAGGAGAGGCAGAGGAGGAAAGGCATAAACTGATAGGTTTTTCCAGGTGAAGGACAAGGCATCCACTTTCCAAGCTTGTTTTTGGGGAGTCCTTGTGCAGAATTTGTCCAATTGGTAGTTCTGGGGGGAGGCAAACAGGTCTATCTCTGGGTTCCCCCATTTGTTTATCAGCATGTTGAATGTCTTTGGTTCCAGTTTTCACTTGTGTGGGTTCATGAGATTTCTGCTTAGTTTGTCTGCCAGTGTATTTAATTTTCCTGCCAGGAATAGAGCCTGTAGGTGCACTTGGTAGCACAAGGCTGTGTTCCACAGAGCCATGGCTAGTCTGCAGAGAGGGTATGAGTGGGTTCCCCCCTGCTTGTTTATGTACCACATAACAGTGGTGTTGTCCGTCTTTACCATTAATCGTCCTGGAAGAATGTGGTCCTTGAAGGCTGTCAGAGCATTCTGCACAGCTAACATTTCTTTTTGATTGATATGCAGGTGCATTTGACTTGGGTTCCATTTGCCCTGAATGCACTTCCCTGTCATGTGAGCCCCCTATGCATAGTCTGATGCGTCTGTTGTTAGGGTTTGGGTGGCAGTGGGTAGAGTGAATGGCAGTCCCTTGTTTTGGTGGCAGGCCTCTGCCCACCAAAGGAACTCTACCTGTAGGCAAGGTATGATAGGAATCATTGCTTCTAGATCCTGAGAATGTTGACACCATAGGCTTTTTAGATACCATTGTACTTTCCTCATATGCAGTCTTGCATATGGAATCAGGAGCATGCAGAAGGCCATGAACCCCAAGGCTTGCAGTATTTGTCTTGCAGATAGCAGTTGCTTTGTGGCCATTAGTTTGAAGTATGCTGTCAAATGAACTTGTTTCTCTGGTGTGAGGAAAGCCATCTGGAAAGTTGTGTTCAAGCTTGCTCCCAGGAATACAATTTGTTGACAGGGTACAATATGTGATTTATTTTCGTTTATGGTGTACCCTAGATAGGTTAGCAATTTTTATGCAAACGCCAGATGATTCAATAGTATGTCCTGGCTTTGTGCCTGAATTAGACAATTGTCCAGGTATGGGTATATTTGAATATTTCTTTGCCTGCAAAATGCAATGACTGGAGCTAGGCACTTTGTGAATACCCTGGGCGGAGTAGATAAGCCAAAGGGCAGTGCAGAGAACTGATAGTGCATGAAGCCTGCTTTGAAGCATAGGTATCTTCTGCAAGATTCCCTGATTGGGATGTGGAGGTATGCTTCCTTCAAATCCAGTGTTGCCAACCAGGCATCTTTGCCTAGCATAGGAAGCAACTGGTGAAGAGTTAGCATCTTGAATTTTGGGATCACCAAAAATGTATTTAGGATAGAGAGGTCCAGGATAGGACGCCAGTGGTTGTCTTTTCTGGGCACCAGGAAAAGTCTTGAGTAGAAACCTTGTCCCCTTTCCTCTTCTGGGACAGTTTGAATAGCCCTGATACTTAAGAGAGAGAAAACTTGCTTTTGAGCCTCTGCCCACTGATTTGGGGGTAGATCTGGCCAATCTTTAGGGGTTGGTAAAGTGTGGAAGTGGAATCTGCATCCTTGGGAAACTATTTTAAAACCCATTTGTCCTGGGTAATGAGTTCCCAACTTTTTGTCTGCAGAGCAATCTTTCTCCCTAAAGGAGCAGTCAGTTGAGAAGGGCTTGGAAGTTTTAAAGTTAAGTCATTGAGACAGTTTACCATGGGGGGGTCTTACTACTCCTTGCTTTGAAGTGGGAGCTCCCCCACTGCTTAATCCTGTGCGTTCCTTGGGATTGAAGTCTGGGTGTTCTGCTGGTTCTGGGTTTGGACTAAGAAGGTCTGGAAGAGGCAGGAAAGGATCAATTCTTAGAGGGCCAATGCCTACAAAATCTGGGAGGCTGTACTTGCAGGAAACCTTTAACAGTTTGCATAGATTTCGCTTTTTTCTCCATCTTTTTAAGTACTTATTCTGCCTGTTGCCAAACAGGCGGTCCTGGTTTAAGGGAGCATCCAGCAATTTAGCTTTAACACGATCTGGCAAAGATTGCTCCTTAAGCCAAGCATGCCTTCTAAGTACAGACCCAGTGAAAGCAGCCCTGCAAGATGCCTCTAGTGAATCAAAACCACATTGCAAAGTATGCTTTTCAACTTGTTCAGCAGAATGCATTAAATCATGTAAATCTTTATTTTCAGCACAGTCAGGCATCAACATCATTTTCTGTTTAAGCAATCCGATAATATGCTGCTGATACTTTAACATATGAAACAGGCAGTTTAAGGCCCTAATGGCCAAGGTTGCAGAAGTGTATACCTTCTTACCCCATCTATCCAGCACCCTGGAATCTCTATCAGAGGGGGTAGGATTTTTGGCAGTAGTAGACTTAATGCCCTTGGGTCCCTGTGAAATGGTCTCAGGATCTGCAGTAGGATTTTTGAAGAGGAACTTGTGAGAGTCAGGAACCCTGTAATACCTATCTGGTTTTCTGGGAACAGAAGGTAAGGAGTCAGGGGCCAAGTTAGATTCCGAAAAGGCATCATGAACAATGTCCAGTACAGGGGCAATAGCCAAAGGCCTGTGTTGGGGCAGGAGTAAGAAATCCCTAAGCCTCTTTTTAGAATCAGAGTAATCCTGGCTTTGCCAGTGAAAATGCTCCCTAAGAGTATGCAAGGTTTCACCAAAAGAGAAATCCTCTGGAGGGGAAACAGAGGGATTAGAGTCCTCTGCATCAGAATCCTCATAGGTAGATAAGGGTAAATCCTGGTCATCAGAGGAAACAGAAATTTCAGAATGCTGATCAGAAGAATCATAAGAAAATTCAGTCCTAGGTCTCTTAGAGGGGGAAAGTTGGCTTCCCCTGATTAAAGTAATTCTTATTATTTGTTTTTTAGGCATAGAGGCCTGACCATGTGGTCTAGGCGTCGATTTTCTAGGCATGGATCGAGTTTTAGGCCTTGAAGAAGAAGATGGCATCAGTTTAATATGCAAGTCAGTAGGCCTGAATACACCCTCAGAAGCCGGTGCCTGCACAGCGTCTCCGGACCCATCCAAGGTGGAGACATCCACAGGTTCCACAGTTGAAGCATCTTGTGGCATACCGGACTCCGAATGGGTCTCAGCAGAGATCTGCGAATCTGAAGTAGTGGGTATCAGGGGCTGTGAAAGTGCATCACTGAGTACTGGCAAACTGGCAAGTAGCTTAGGAGAAGCATCGTCGACAGCTTTGGACCTTTGCGGTCTGTCTCTGTCTTTATCTTTGCATTTTTTTGGAATGTCGGTAGTCGGGTGGCTTACCGAAGCCATATCTGGGTAATTGAACCGAGTACCAAAATATTTAGAAGCGTAAATATACCGACGACGAATAGTTTGTTGCTTAAATAAGGCACAAAACCTACAGCGAGGTATGTCGTAGTCAGGGCCTAGGCAAGGAATACAGTACGAATGAAAATCTTTATGAGGTATTTGCTTTCCACAAGAAATACAATTATTGACTTTTACTGACATCAGTTTAGAGCAAGAAAAAGTTTCATCAATGGGGTACTTAGCTTTAGTTGAAGACTTTGGTTCTGAAACTCGAAAACGAAAATTTCAGGAGTCGGCCGACTGGCACTTGCAAATTGCTTCTTCTTCGGGCACCGCACAGCAAGAAAGACTGGTGTAATGGCATCAGCTGCATGCTTTATACCCCTGACTACCTGACATCATAGAAGATGAGACAGCAACCAATGTAGGACCCAAGACTTTGATAATCAGGCTGACTGAGGGCTACTGCAAGCAGATAACCCAAATGCGATGACTGCAACAGTGAAACACGAAGAACATCATTGTCAAACTAAGCTATGAGAGGAGTTGGTAGACAGAGAGAAAGTTTAAGAAGAAAATTAAGTAAAAATACGTAGATATAAGAGCATTAAAAGAAATAAACTTACTCAAAATCAGCCTAGGCTCGAGAGAAGGACAAACACGTCCGACCTACAAAGCGGCAAACGAGATCTGAGGTCATTTTCAAGAGGATCACTATGGGTAGTGCCTGGCTCAAGAGTTTGGAAGGCATGAGCTGAAATTAATGGCCGAGTTGATTCTGAGCCTCAGAACTGAGGCCACTGTCAAGGATTCAGTGAAGACTGAAAACATCAGATCATTGGTTAGTGCTCATAAGCAGAGACAGAATCTATCATAGACCATGAAAATGCTCAAGCTTAACTGAAAAAATCCTGTGTTAGTTTGTGATTGAATGTACAACAGCTTAGTAAGAGAAAATGTATTTTGATTTATATTTTATTTGTACCTCTGTTTTCACTGTGTGTCACAAGAGAGGGATAGCCATACATCTCAACTGTCCAGATTTTCACAGAATGTCCAGATTTCTGCCTCATATTTTTGGTCTGTTCCTCATAAATGTCCTTTTCTGGATTTTTGTGGCAAATCATTAAGGACTGAATTTACTAAATAATGACATGCATTTGAGTTTCGGACTTCTTATCCTTCATAAAAATGCATGGTAACACAAAACCTTTCATTCTAGCAACTTTCTAAGTTTATAAGGGCAATATTTAAAATTTGGCCCTATTTTTGGGGCTTTTTCCCACATTATTTTTGGCTTTGAACAGATTTTTTTCTGTTAACAGGTTGGGATAGCTTGTAGACAGGAAGATTTATGTCTATTTATATTTTGTTGCTTTACCTCTGATTTTCACTGTTTGTTTTTAGAAAGAGATAGATTTTAGACATGCAAACCCTTGTTATGAGAGCTGTGATTATTACATGTTCATTAATAACACCAATACTGCAGATTGTGTAACTGTGACAATAAAGACAACCCTGGAACATACAACAATTGTTGAAGTGTACAGACCACCAAAGTCAGGTGCTGGTAACCTAAAGGAATTATTTATTACTTATTTTATTTATTTACATTTGTTTACCGGGTAATGTCATGCTGGGCAACATAGCCCGTTTTCAGCAGAGACCCGGGGAGAAAAGCTCCACATAAGCAACATAGTTATAAAAAAAACTATAAAAAAAATACAATCACACTAACCAATGATCTGATGTTGTCAATCTTCACTGAATCCTTGACAGTGGGCTCGGTTCCGAGCCTCAGAACCAACTCGGCCTTTAATTTCAGCTCGTGCCTTCCAAACTCTCAAGCCAAAATTCATACATTTCTTGCATGACACACAGGATGGAAAAATAATAGTGGACGTAGACTTAAATTTACCAGAAACAGCTTGGAATAATATTGATTCAAAAACATTGGTAAGGAAATTATTCACAACATATGTTCTGGAACAATAATTTCTTCAGATTATAAAAATGTCTACCAGGGAATGGAATATATAAGACATTATTTGTGTTCCTAAGGAAATAACTGTTAATTCATGTCAAGTTTTACTACCGTTGATGAGCAATAATCAGGAGGTTATAAAAGTTAAACTGCTGCTAGATAATTCTGCCAAGCAAAATGTAAACCAATGCTCAGAAGATTAGTAACAAACTATATGTAAGCAAAATAGTCACTATGTAAAATGAACTGGAGTGGTGCATTTAGTGGAAAAACTCTAGAAGAAATGTGACAAGTTTTGAAAGAGAAATTGCAAAGAAAAAAAAAAGTTTAACATCAGGATCTAGGCACACAACATCAGTAGGTTATATTTCCATAAAAACAAGATACTTGATTAAGGTGAGAGATAAAAAAATATAACAAATGGAAAAGAGGTTGGACTATAACTTTGAAAACTGAAATAAACAAGCTGGCCAGACAAATTAAACCGTTTGAGAAAATATGAATAAAATTTATATAAAGATATTGAGCATAACAGGAACCATTGTATAGATACATAAGATGTGGCAGAAGTAAAGAACATGCACATTGATAAACTGTGTAGATTCTAAAATTTATTCTCAAGCACAACAGATTACAGTTATATTTACAAAATCTTATACAAATCAGTTTGGCCCCAAAAAGGGGGGGGGGTCAGATAAATTGCCCAAGTAACTTCAGATACTGAAATTAAATTACATTATATTGAAAAAAAATCTACACAAACTGGATTCAAACAAAGCACAGGGAGGAGATGGAATTAGTAATAATGATCTAAGAACACTTTGGCACGAACTTGCAGAGCCATTACATCTATTATTCACTAGATCATTTGACTATGGAAAGAATCTTCAAGATTGGAAAGATGCACTTGTTAAACTTATAGAAGGTTATTTTGGATATATTATTCTCAGAACTGGAAAGGTTAGGACTTGAAATCATATATCAATATGCACAGGTTGAAAATAGATCAAAATCACCTGTAACATTATGTACTATAACAATATACTATCACCTATAAATCCAAAACTATGCTGTGATGTAATTTATATAGACAACTTCAGCATTTGATAGGATCATACACAAAACACTGATCAATAAATTAGAACAACTAGGTGTTGATGTAATCTTGAAAAGATGGACAGCTACATGGCTTACAAACAGAACATGGCAAGCATCATATATCTATTGGACAGGTGAAATTTTAGGTTATAGTAAGTGTGTCCCACACGTCTCTATCCAAGACCCGTATTTGTTTAGTTTGTATACTTCAGATCTAACTTTTTCATCTGAGGTGTTCTACAGTCTGTATGCAGATGACTTGAAAAAGGGTAAACTGATTACATGTGTTACAGACAGGGCATGTCTGTAAAAGAGCTTGACTAAATTGACCAAAATATAACCCAGCCACTGGGGATGTACAATCCAGTGCATTTCTTCATGCTGGTGCCAAGCCTGGATAAATGAGGAGGGTTATGTCAGGAAGGGAGTCTGGTGTAAAACTTTTGCCAAATGACATATGTGGGCAACAATACTGATTTCCATACTGGATCGTTCGAGGCCTTGGTTAACAATGACCACCACCAGTATTGTTAACCAACAGGGTGTTGGTGGAAACTGGGCTACTGTTGGCTGAAGGAGAAGGAGAAGAAGAGGGAGAAGGCATGCCTGAAGGCAGGAAAAGAGGAGGAAGGTTAGGAGTGTGGTAGTGAGGGTAGGAACTTTGAAAGTTGGCAGTATGACTGGTATAGGGAGAGAGCTAGCTGATATAATGGAGAGAAGGAAGGTTGATATATCGTGCATGCAAGAGACCAGATGGAAGGGAAGTAAGGCCAGGTGATTGGAGGCGGGTTGAAATTGTTCTATCATGGTGTGGATGGGAGGAGAAATAGGGTAGGGGTTATTCTAAAGGAACAGTATGCCAAGAGTGTTTTGGAGGTGAAAAGAGTGTCATATAGAATGATGTTTATGAAGCTGGAAATTGATGGTGTGATGATGAATGTTGTTAGTGCATATGCTTCACAGGTTGGGTGTGCGATGGATGAGAAAGGAAAAATTTGGAGTGAGTTGGACGAAGTGGTAGTGAATTTACCCAAGGGTGAGAGAGTGGTAACTGGAGTGGACATAGGATGGTGGTCTGTAGGATGACGTTGGTGATCAAGAAGAGGAGGAGCAGTGTGAGGGCAGTGCCAAGGATCAAATGGTGGAAGTTGAAAAAGGGTGATTGTGAGGTGGAGTTCAGGGAAGAGTTAAGACAGGCACTAGGTGGCAGTGAAGAGTTACCGAATCTGACTAACTACAGCAGAGCTGGTAAAGGAGACAGCTAGAAAGATGATTGGTGTGATATCTGGACAGAGGAAGGAGGACAAAGAGACCTGGTGGTGGAACAAGGAAGTACAGGAGAGTATGCAGAGAAAGAGGTTGGTGAAGAAGTGGGACCATCAGAGAGATGAAGAAAGCAGACAGGAGTATAAGGAGATGAGGCATATGGCGAAGAGAGAGGTGGTAAAGGCTAAGGATAAAGCATATGAAGAGTTGTATGAAAGGATGGACACTAAGGAGGGAGAAAAGGATCTGTACCAAATGGATAGACAGAGGGTCCGAGCTGGTAAAGATCTACAGCAGGTAAGGGTGATAAAGGATAATGAGGGAACCATACTTACAAGCAAGAAGAGTGTACTGAGTAGATGGAAAGAGTACTTTAAGGGGATGATGAATGAACAGAATGAGAGAAGGACGGTTGGATGATGTAGGGATAGTGAATCAGGAAGTGCAATGGATTAACAAGGAAGTAAGGACACCTATGAAGAGGATGAAGAATTTTTAGGCTGTTGGTCCAAATGACATACCTGTGGAAGCATGGAGGTGTTTAATGAAATCTTGGAAAGTGAGAGGATGCCTACCGATTTTTAAGAATAAGGGTGATGTGCAGAGCTGTAGTAACTACACAAGGATAAAGTTGATCAGTCACAGCATGAAGTTATGTGAAAGTGGAAGCTATGTTAAGAAGGGAGGTGATAATTAGTGAGCAGCAATATGGTTTCATGCCGGGAAAGAGTGCTACAGATGTGATGTTTGCTCTGACAGTGTTGATGGAGAAGTATAGTGAAGATCAGAAGGAGTTGCATTGTGTCTTTGTGGACTTACAGAAAACATATGACAGGTTGCCTAGAGAGGAGTTGTGGTATTGTATGAGGAAGTCAGGAGTGGCAGAGAAGTATGTAAGAGTGGTACAGGATATGTATGAGGGTAGTGTGGCAGTGGTGAGGTCTGGAGTAGGAGTAGTGGGTGCATTTAATGTGGAAGCGGGATTACATCAAGGATCAGCTCTGAGACCTTTCTTATTTGCAATGGTGATGGACAGGTTGACAGACAAGATCAGACAGGAGTCCCCATGGACTATGATGTTTGCAGATGACATTGTGATCTGTAGTGAGAGTAGGGAACAGGTTGAGGAGACCCTGGAGAGGTGGATATATGCTCTAGAGAGGAGAAGAATGAAGGTCAGCAGGACTAAGACAGAATATGTGTGTGTGAATGAGAGGGAGGATAGAGCAATGGTGAGGATGCAGGGAGTAAAGTTGGTGAAGGTGGATGAGTTTAAATATTGGGATCAACAGTTCAGAGTAATGGTGAGTGTGGAAGAGAGGTGAAGAAGAGAGTACAGGCAGGGTGGAGTAGGTGGAGAAGAAGGAGTGATTTGTGACAGATGGGTATCAGTAAGAGTGAAAGGGAAGGTATACAAGAGGGTAGTGAGACCAGCTATGTTATATGGGTTGGAGACGGTGGCATTGACAAAAAGGCAGGAGTCTGAGCTGGAGATGGCAGAGTTAAAAAATTTTAAGATTTGCATTGGGCGTGACAAGGATGGACAGGATTAGAAATGAGTATATCAGAGAGTCAGCTCAGGTTGGACAATTTGGAGACAGCCAGAAAGGCGAGATTGCATTGGTTTGGACATGTGCTGAGGAGAGGTGCTGATTATATTGGGAGAAGGATGCTAAGGATGGAGCTGCCAGGTAAGAGGAAAAGAGGAATGTCTAAGATAAGGTTTATGGATGTGATGAGAGAGGACATGCAGGTGGTTGGTGTGACAGAGCAAGATGCAGAGGACAGGAAGAAATGGAAACAGATGATCCACTGCAGCAACCTCCAATGGGAACAGCCAAAAAAAGAAGAATGGTGCAAGTGAAAAATAAGCTGATAAAGGCGTAAAAACTAATCATATAAGATTTGGGAGATATAGACTGAAAGGTGGGTATTTAATGCAGCACATAGTTATTGAAACTGTAGATTCATTTAAGGACCTGGGTACACATATAGATTAAGCTTTGAGTGTTTCTAATCATATATACCAATTGTTTAATGATAGTTATAGAATTACAGATTGTATAAAAAAGATTTATAAACTCTAGGAAAACAGAAATGATGAAAACATTGCTTGTTAGTTACATTAGACCCAAACTTGAGTATGGAATAACACTAAGGAAACCTTATAAGAAAGAAGAGAAAACAAGTATGAATAAATTAGAAAGAATACACTGGAAATATACCAAGTTCATCCATGGATCTGAAAATTTCAGCTAGTATGAAAGACAAATACTTGCACAGTGTCTCATAGACATTTAAGAGGAGATGTTATTCATGTATATAGGGCATTTAGTCACAACTATACTACCTCTGGGAATGTTTGTACATCTTACGTACAACAGTATATAGGAATGTGAGTTGTACTAATTAGTTTTCTGAGAGAGTAGGTGATGCATGAAACAGACTACCAAATTACATTAAAGCAAGCATTAGCTTAGATATTTTTAAGAACAACTTGGACACTTATTATTTGAATAACTGTTTTGGTATATTGGCAGACTAGAAGAGCATTACTGCCCATGTCAGAAATATATGTATGATTGTATGTATGTAAGCTAGTTGATAAAAATACACAAGTTAATGCACTCTTTCTACATTAATATCACAAACTGCAACACTTAATTACACATTCATGAAGAGCCAGCACACGGTATTATCAAACAAGGATGCATGGTGCTTTGATGGAATAGGGAGAACCCTAATTGCCAGGAGCATACATAGGATGATAGGATCATAGGAAGTTACTAGGCTATTGGCCCTAAGGCCCTTATAAGCCTAGCCAAGAGTTTAGCCCATGCATGGACAAATCAGCAACCGATGCGCCTGACAGCAGGGACATGGGTGGAATCCCAGGGATGTATTTTCTATTTCCCATCCAGTTATCCAAATTCGCTTAAAAAGGAGTAAAGAGGTACTCTTCTTGATGTGGAGAAGGAGTCTATTCCATAGATGGGGGAGACTCTGGGACACAAATCTGTCCCACCAGCAAGTCCTATTGATGTCAGAGACCAGGTTGAGGTCGCGTGTGCAGGTTACTCGAGTGGAGCTTGACATGTGGATATGAAGCAGTCCCATCAAGGTGGGGTCCGAGATCGCCTTATATGCCAGACAGAGGTCACCTCTGAGGAGTCTGTATGAATCAGAGTAGAGGCATAGGGCTTTTAGCCTATCTGTGTATGGTTGATTTTTGAGGCACTGGATTCTCCTGTTGAGGAACCTCTATGGTCTCTTCAGCTGCTGCATGTGCTTTGTGAGGTACCTGCTGAATGGGAGTTGTACTCAATAATGGGCCTTATAAGGGAAGAATACAAGGATGTTATGACCTCCTTGTCCCTGGATGAGATACACTTACTTATGAGGTGGGCCATGTAGAAAGCTTTTGTACAATGGAAGCAACATGGTGGTCAAAAGTCAGGCTCCTATCAATCTGGGTGCCCAAATCCCTCACAACTGACTGCATGCTTAGAACGTTGTTATTTATGTGATCATTTGTGGGGACATCTCTCTCCCCAAAGGGGATGATGATGATGCATGTTTTTGTATTTGGCTTCAAGCCATGTTTCTGGCACCAGTCATTTGTTTGGATGAGACCCTCTTGGAGGATGTCCACATCACTAGGGGAATTGATGACAGCTCCCAACTTGCAGTCATTTACAAACTTGGTCAGCCATAGCCCACTGGTTTTGGCCTGTACCTCAGAAAAGTATATCCCAAATAACAGAGGGCCCAAGACCGAACCCTGGGGTACGCCACTCGATACAGGTCTACTGTTTGAGGTGGCTTCCCCTATTTTGACTAGGTGGGTTCTATCAGTGAGCCAGTTGGCTACCCATCTGGTAACATATGGATTGATGCCTAGTTGAGAGAGTTTATCTATTATGCCTGAGTGGGGAATAGTGTCGAAGGCTTTGGCCACGTCCAGGTAGGCAGTGTGTACTGTCTTCTCCTCATCCATGGTTTTGGTGACTGTCTCCAAAAAGTCGACCAAATTTAACAGACATGACCTCCCCTTGATGAAGCCAAACTATGTGGGATTGAGTGTTTGGAGGTTGCCAATGTCCTTGTTAAGGAGGTCCATGATAATCCATTCCATGGCCTTGCAGATCAGGCTAGTTAGGCTGCTAGGTCTATAATTTCCTTGATCAGTGGACGCTCCACCTTTGTGTAAAGGAATAACAGTGGCTGTCCTCCGCTCAGCTGGGACAAAACCGGTACTCAGGCTTTGGTTGAATAGGGTGCCTAATGGTGCTGCAAGTTCCTTCCTGAGTTAATGGAGGATGCAGCCTGGGATATTATCAGGTCCCATGGAGGCTGTATTTTTTGCCTTTAAGAGAGCAGTGATGATCTGATCCCTAGATATAAGGGGGAAGGAGGCAGGTATTGGGAATGCCCTGCTTTACTGATGGTGGGGGTGACAGAGGGGTGAAACTTTCGCTGAATCTGTCAGCCAGCAAGTTTGCTATATCTACAGCATTTGTATATGTGGTGTCCTTGACCATCAGTTCTGAACAGATCTAGGTGCTATCTTTGAGATTATGGACATATATGAAGAAGGCCTTATGATTGTCTCTAGTAGATGTGGCCAATTCGGACTCAAAGTTTGCTTTGGAGGATTTCACTAGTGCTCTTATTTGCTTGTTTAGGTTAAGGAGAGATTGCTTCCAATTGGGCACCAGCTTCTTCTTGGTCCTGGTAAGCAATTTCTTTCTTTTGTTATAGAGTTTATTGCAGATAATTACCAGACAGGTTTACTCTTCCTTGCGGAGGATGATTTAGTCCTGTCAGGTATTCTTGATGCCATGCATCTATATAAATGTTTGTATAGTAATTTGGTATAGATTGGATACTGGTCCCAGTTCCTAGAGAGGGGGAGGGGGCTGTGAAGCTGTTCATACCATCCCTCAGGAGGCTATAATCAGCTTTGGAGAAGTTTTTTTGATTGACCCTAGCTACAGGGGGGTCGGGGGAGATGGTGACTTCAAACGTGACTGCTTCATAGTCAGATCTTACAAGGGAGGATGATACTGCAGTGATGCCGCAGTGGTTACTCCTGTTGGTTAATACCAAGTCCAAGATATTATCACCTTTTGTGGAGGTATTGACTAGCTCAAAGCATTTGCATTGACAAAATCGAGGAATCTCTGGGCATTTGTGCTCTGGCAAGAGTAGTTCTTCCAGTCTATGTTTGGGTAGTTAAAGTCACCCAGGATCAGGGTAAAGTGTTGAAACTTGATAGATTCAAAGAGGTGTAGATAGGCAGTCTGGGCATCTTGTTCAGATTTGGGGGCTGGTAGCTAGCTATGATTTGTATAGGGGTCTTGTCAATAGTTAACTGCACTTGGAGTGTCTCCTGTGCGTCATACTGTTTGACCAGCCTGGAAGTGTGTATCTCTTTAATATATATTGAAACTCTACCTCCTTTGGCATTATTACCCACACTTTGGGGTCTGAAAGTATGATAGGATGAGTAACCAGGTAAGGCTGGGGTGATCTCTGCAGCTTTGAACCAGGTTTCTGTGACCACACAGATGTCAGAATTTTCCAGGGTTAGGAATGCTTGCAATGAGTGCAGTTTCGTGTTTAGACTCCTAGCATTTAGCAGCATGGCCTTTAATTTGTGTTTTATTGAAATTTTTATGTTGGTAGTTTTAACCTCATCACTTTTCCTAAAAAAAGGCATTATAGGGGAGGCAAGAATCTTTGCCAGAATCCTGAAGCCCGGGTGAGACAGATGTAAGCCATCTCTGGCAAAGCAATAGCAATTTTATGATCATGAACCCTTTTCCACTTGTTAGGAGGTGCTGTCTGAAAAAAAATGTTGTTTAATGCATGCTTGAACAGCATAGCCATCCCTCTTGTCCCTTATGAGTTATCTCTTGGGAGCCTTTTTTTTTGTTTGCTACAACTTTTCTCCTACACTCACTGACTGATGAGCAATTAGAGGTTCTTTTCTTCTTAAGTCCTTCCATGCCACTATCCATGCCTGGAACAATCCAATGGATGAACAAGCAAAGACGCAGTGCAACAGCTTTATCACCTTTTTCCATGCATGGCAATGTCCCTAGTGACACTGTCTTATCTGTGACCTCCATCAGGGACATACAGGAGGAATGTACATTATGCAAGAACACAAGTCCCCATCTATACCCTAAGAAAGGCAAGCTACTTGAGCCTCATCATTTCTCTTCATCCCCTGCTATCCCCTCCATTTCCAGGCTATTAACTGAGGCCATATCATCTGAGTTGTAGCCAGGGTGTCATTCCTGTCTGCATTGGAGCTAGTCTGTCTTAAAAACATAGTCTGATTTTTTACTGTTACCTCACAGTCTCAAATATAAGGTGCATCAGAGTCATAGACACCCAAAACAGCATCCCAACCAGAGACTCGTAAATTAATGCTAAGTATAATATTGAGCAGTTAAGTACTACCCTACCTGTGCCACTTTTCTTTCTTGCTTGCACCATCCATATATATCAATATACATAATTTCCTGTTGCACACCATAAGACCCTTTTATCCTTCCCAGAACATTAATACCTATGTGAAGATAGGTGAAGGCTGCCAGCCTAGCTAGACAGAATTTTGTAGATATTCTGTCATTTTTAAATATTAATATAAGCCACAGGCTTGTTCTCTTAAATGGAAGAAAACTGTGTCAAATGTGGAACTGCAAACATGTAACAACAGTGCACTCTGCTGTACGAAAGCTGATAAGGCAAGCATTGTATAATTGTTTGATCACAAAACCAGGAGCCAAGCTGTCTGGATGAAGGAATTCTTGCTTTTGTTTTGAGACAAGAGTTAATTGGTAGAATTTACATGTGTAATGTCTTTTATTGCTGTAGCTTCCTGACCAGGGGCAAGATCAAAAGGGCCGTTACACTCTGAGCTTCTGTTAGCCCAGGAAACAGAAAATAATGATGTAATCTGAAATGAGTCAGTGGTACTGTGTTATCAATTTAAGGACAGAGAGACTCAGAATATTTTGCATTTGTCTTGAGAACATCCAACATCACCAGCACTCTGCCTATGCTCTATATGTAAGTTTATTTTAGAACTGTGTTTTCTCTTAGATATAACTAGGAAATAGGAAGATTAGATTATTTTTTTATATATTGATGTCAGAACGTTTCTACTGAATTATTTTAAGCATTTCTCTGTGATCTCTGAACTCTTGACTAGCACTATGTAGTAAGAAGTATTGTCTTGTGTTTTTATTATTTATTATTAAATATTTTTAAACCTTTCAACGGTGGCTGTTTTATTTAGAGATAATTTAAGCTCTAGAGTACATTGCATGTATATAGTGATACTGTTCAAGTCACTCCAATAAGCTTTGCTCTTCAGTCACACATCATTTGAATAATAATACTGCAGAGGAATAATTGGGCACCCCTTGATAAGGCCCTTATTAGTAGCTGATATTAGAGGGTGGTGGCAGCTGGTACGACCTTTTAGACTGGGCAGAAAGGGGGCACAGCTGGAGAATCTGTGCTAGATTTTCCCAGGAATGTCTGTGGGTTTGTATATAACTCATATTTCAAAGTATGTGTGTGTCAGCTACTTAGGCAGGGACACAAAGCACTGGTTGGACAGAGAGGGTGCTGGATGTTTTAACTGGTCCACTAGGCTGAGATCTGGACCCTATAGCTGTGCCAGTGGGGAGTTTTATTGGGGATCTGGAGAGAAAGGGAGAAACCAGCTCCAGACTGACTGTGATCTCTGTGTGCTCTTAAGGCAAATTGTAGTTTGCTGTGTGTGTGTATTTGTTATCCTCCTTTATGTTGATGCTCCTCACTTGTGTATCAGTACTGCTAAAAATAATGGCTACATCTTCAGCCTGGTCTAGGCCTTCTTACCAGCAGCAGGCAACTTGCCATGCAATGGAGCCATGTTGAGTGTTGACATGAGTACTCTGTCCCAAGTTACTGTAATAATCTCCCTGTCATGCATTGTGTCAAGACTGTGCAGGTCCAGGGCTAATGCCAAACCTCTGTTAGTAGTTACCTTGAAGTGGGATTCTTCCAGCCCTTCTCGCAGAGAAGCTAAGTAGACATGACTACTTACTGCTCCTTATCCAGACTGGAGTTTTGATGCCCAAGCTTCTAGCAAACTCAGGTTGTCACTAGGTCAGTATTGCAGTATAGTATCAAACTCTTGCATACAATAAAGGTAGCAAAATTTTGCCTAATTAATAATGTCTTTCCTCTTACCATTAGGGCTGAATACTTCTTACACTAACAGAAGCAATAATATAGGGACTAATCACACAATTATTTTCCAGTCTTGTATCATTACTTTCTCCAGTGTATCATTTGTTTTAATGTCTGCTTCAGCCTTCACTTCCCCAAATCTTGTTGTCAATGATTTTTCATAGTCTAACATAACAAATAAATTACTTTGGTTCACATGTTCATAGGTAAATGTTAAGCTGATGATTCAGAGGAGGACTGTTAGAAGACTAGCCACAATACCCCAAACTGTAGGAACCTATTGCCATAGCTAATTTATACCTCATTATGACCCCTTTCAGTGAAAGCTGATTACCCCATCCATTTGTCCAGGTTATGCTTAAAGAGGGTCAGGGAACTACTTTACTTTACATCCAAAGGAAGTGTATTCCATTAAAGATGGATTCACTAATATATATATATATATATATATATATATATATATATATATATATATATATATATATATATATATGGGTGTACTTGAAAATATCTAATGTGGGTAATGCAGTAGAGAGAGATAATAACTTCCTTTGATCTGGAAAAAACACCAGTGGTGATTAGTCTGGCAAGACTGAAGGATTTCCAAACAACAGTGGATACATGGTAACCAAAGGATAGTTCATTATTAATGAAAATGCTCAAGTCCCCTATTGGCAGAGTCATCTTTTAAAGGGGTGTCACCTGTTTTGTAGGTGCATAGGTACCCAGCTTTGGCTAAAGTCACAGTTCTGCATTTCTTGGCCATGGTCCATGCATCACTTAGAGGTGAGCCTTACTCCCTCCTGAAGAATCTGGAAGTCAAATGGGGAGTTAACAACAGCTCCAGGTTTTTAGTCATCTGCAAACCTGGTCAGCCACAGGCCACTGATGTCAGTCTTGACTTCAGAGAAGTATATATCAAAGAGAAGAAGTCCTAGGACTATTTCCTGGAAGACATCACTAGAAACTACCCTTTTTGAAGACAGTGTACCTTCCACAGTAATAGACTGGATTCTGTCAGCCAGTTTACGATCCAGTACATAACATATGGGTTTACATTTAGTCTGATTAGCTTGTGAATAATGCTAGAATGTGGGATGGTATCAAATGCCATTGCAAGATCCAGATAGGCAGTGTAAATTGATTTATCTGAGTCCAATGCATCAGTGACATGAATGAGGAAGCCCAATAGATTAAGGAAGCAGGAGCTGCCTTTCATAAAACCAAGGAGTCTTTTAAACTTTTTCACCAATCTTTTTTCAAGAAATTCATCCCTACTTTTATCAGGCTAATTACTAGCCATAGTAACTGCATGTTGATGCATAGAGATATATTCTTTTTGTAGTTATCAGTACATTGCCATTCCCTTCTAAGTTGCTATTATACTTCTTGCCTTTCCTTCTGCTTTTCTAACTTATAGCTTTTCCGTTAAAGTAATTTATCAATGTTTTGAAACCTACCTTTCATTACAGCATGCAGTGCATAAAATCCTGAACAGCACTTTCCCCTATCAGGAAACATTTTGGTCCTTACTTTTTTATTTAAAATTAATTGCAAGCTTTGCATTTTCTTTGGACTGGCATCACTGCAGAAAAACAAGGAAGTTTAACCTCAGTGACTCAAGCATAGCCAAAAGTGTCTTTTACATCCATAAACTTTAATGGGTACACCACTGTGCGTGCGCAAATGTGGCCCATTAAAGTCTATGGACATAACTCACATTACCCTATGGTAACGTCACAACTGGAAAAGCCTCATTTTTTGGACTGTGATTTAATAAAAAGTTTTTCTTACAAAATGGCCCAAAAAAGAAAGGAAGGGCGAACGGGAAATTATACTGCGGTGCTTAACTCATTGAATGCCACAATATATATAGAAACGGCCGCAAATCACTTTAATGTTTTTTCTCTTATTGTAGTTTGGCAGCGATGTCATAAAAGGACATTTAGTATAACGACTGGATCACATTAGTGTTGCCATGAACTGACAGGTTACATTTCATTTGGTTAATGACATAAAGCTGACAATCAGAAGCATGCGGTATTAGTAAATGGTGATACCACACAGTCTTAGAGACAGAGTATACATTTTTCCCTAAAAAATTGTGATGTAAGTGTATTTAATAAAGGATTGTTGGGTAAAGTTTCACAAAGGACAGGGTGCATTTTGTGATATCCTCCACATGGTAGGTATAGCAGTGCCTTCCCCTGAAAAAAAGAATTTTATTTTTATGTTTCAACATGTCACAGCTTCCTAATCATTGATGTTTTTTGACTGTGACCATATAAAGTTTAACCTTTGGATTGGCAAGTCCAAAGCCAAGCTCATGTGGGTCCCTTTTCCCCAAACAAAATGTCCAAAATATGACTCTTACATTTCTTTTCTTCATGGCTACTTGCAAAACAATGCAGTCACCAAGTCGCTAACTCACAGTGCATCAGTGATCAGACGCTTCAGATCTAAAACGTTATTCAGAGTGGCTAGTAACATCATCCTTCCTCAGTTCAACCATTAATGGAGATTTGCCTTTACTTTAGAGCCACTTTATGAAATACACCAGTCATAGACACTCTAAAGTTTATTAAACCAGCACTTAAAGCCTAACAATTCACCTGTCAAGCTAAACCACAGCAGTGAGACATTTATACAAAGGTTTCAAATGTTTTCACAAAGGTATGAATACAAGGCAATCTAAAGGAGGAAAAAAATCTTAAGCTGGTGTTTGTTCCTATACCCTTTTCAGAAGTACTCAAGTTATACAGCTTGTTTTTCAGACATTGTGTGCAAATATGTATACGGATCTAATTATCAAAAAAACCCTTTATATCTTTGTCAGTGTGTTTAAGAACTAGTTTTTCTGTAGGATTATCTCCAAAGCTAGCCACATATCTCAGTGTCATAGCATTTAGTTTAGGTGTTTTACTGATTGCTTCATGAAATCTGGCAGCTGAAGTATCAAACTTTCTAAAATACAGAAATTGCCAACATCCAAACCTTTGAGCTTAAACTTTGTTAAAACAATAGCACTGCTAACAAAATGAAGACATATAACAAATATATAAAATTATGTGGGAAACAATTACAAATAACTTGAAAGTACACTGTTTGCAGAAAAGTCTGTGATGACAGTAAAGCCAAGATTAATAATGATAAATAGAACAACTTGAAAATGGAAGGAATCATCACTGTAATTCATCTGATTACAAACTGGCAAAATGTTCTTAACCTAGCAAGGCTCACATAATTAAGCAGCAGCTATTGCATTCATCTTCTGCATAATTGTGGATATTTGTGTTGTTAACATTTCACAAACACTTTAACTGAACTCAGTACATATACAAATTTTTCCATGAATTAAAATGCTATGAGTCTTTCAACTGTCAAGGACCCAAGTCTTCCAATTATTTCATTTAGGCAGCTTGTCTAATAGCCTTTTGCATACTCTCCTCTTCCTCCTTCAGTGTGCTCTGTAGCAACGCTCCCCCCCCCCCTTCTCACAGCACTTCAGCTTCTGGTTCCGCTTTCAGGAAATGCACTGTCATTCAGTGTCATTCATAAATTTCCTTCTCACCATTGTGACTGGCCTCAGATGCAGTGTATACTTGTGTAAAGGTCAACCTCTGTAGTCTAGGAGTTAAAGCTGATGAGACTCCGTAAGGCATGGCAGTCATCAAAATATAAAGTTAATGCTTAATGTTTTAATGACTGTCGCATCATGCTGACCCTTCACTTAACTGTGTGTAGCTTAACAGATCAGAGTGGGGATTTATTACCACCAGTACTGTGTTTAATGAGATCCCTGTCCATATCTGTTAAACTGCATACAGTTAAGTAACGTGTGTGTGTGTGTGTGTGTGTGTGTGTGTGTGTGTGTGTGTGTGTGTGTGTGTGTGTGTGTGTGTGTCTGGATGCAAGGAAGCGTGACAGTCATTGCTATTCATATCTGTGCTGCTGCCTCAGTAGTATGGTACACCATGTTACTCGTGCTTAAGATGAACCCCTCCCCTTTTTTAAAGCCATGTTTTACATGTTTTTCAGTTCAGACATGATCATGCATGCTAACGAAACTTCACCTGTTGTTACAGTATTTTCAGATGTAGTGACCTAGCAATCCACTTTCGTATGTAGTGCACTTTCTTCAACATGAGAAGTTGGAGAATCAGTTGCATCAAAAAATATGCTTTTAATCATGCTTGCAATCGTTTGCTGTGATGATTTATACATTTAGCCAGGCGTCTACGGCCTGAGGAGAAACATTCCAGACACGTCTTTATAACATGGAAGGAAACCGGAGTACTCAGAAAAAACCCACACGAACGCAGGGAGGATATGCAGACTCCGCACAGAAGGCACTCCAGCCAAGACTCGAACCGGAGAACCTCTTGCTGTGAGGCAACATCACTGCGCTGTCCAAATGCTGGATAACTGGGGAATTTTCCCTAGTATTCTAGGCAAACTTCTGCTAGACAGAATAAATTATAACTTTCTACTGAAAAAACATCATAATCTGCCTGGTCAACTAAATGAAATAAGCAACAAAAGAAACTAAAACAAAAAATTATAAGGGGCCCACTGTCAGGGAAGTGAAATGAAAGTCAGTGAAAAATACTGTCCAGATAAAAATCTATTAGAGGATGAAGATGGTTTGGCTTTGACATTTTGCTTATACAGTAACACAACTTGCCAGGTGGATATTCCAGTAATGGGAATTGTAAGTAAATGACCTTACCTGTTAGATCAGATGGCACAAGGTATTTTCTCTTATCCAGATCAGGTACTCTGGCTTTTGGTGCCTTCTCCACAATTACCTGTTGACACAAAAGAGGGGTTACAATTTTTCTGTGACATTTAAGATGTTTCAAAAGACCAACTCAACCCAGGGATGTGTTTCTACGGGTCACCTTCATTTGACTGACAACTCATTTGACCGAAACACATTTGACTGACAACTAGTACTTGCGGTGCACTGTAAGGCAAATAAAGTACAGTTGTGTACACTTACCATAAATGTAAATGTTCAAGTGTATTCACTGTTGCAGTCATCACATTTGGGTTACCTGCCTGCAGGTAGCCCTCAGTCAGCCTGAATACCAGAGTCTTGGGATTTCTGTGACGGATGCTGTCAGTTCTTCCATGACGTCAGGTCGTCAGGGGTATAAAACATGCAGCCGACACCACTGCATCAGTTTTTCTTACCCCAGATGTCAGGAGCCCCCAAAATAGGAAGCAATTACATGGTATGGAACACCCCCAGCAAAAAGCAAATACCAATGATATAAGATATTCCAAACAAAAAGGATAGGTAGAAGTAAAGAGAAAACGGGGGGGCTGGAGGGAGAGTAACCAGGACTGCAACAGTGAATACACTCGAACAGCTACATTGATGGTCAGTGAACACTACTGTACTATGTTCTTTGTGTTTCACTCTTGCAGTCATCACATTTGGGTTGATTTCCAGAGCATGAGGATGGGTGGAGGTAGTTAAGAAGCATTAGGGCTGGCAATCAGGCCCTGTAAGACTGCTGTGGCAAATCCAGCTCTGGATTTAGAAAAGATAGGTAAGTGGTAATGCTTGGTAAAAGTGTGTACAGAGCTCCAGGTTGCAGCTTCCAGGATGTCCCTGGTATGGACTCCCCTGAGAAATGCTGTAGAGGTTGAGGTAGCCCTAGTGGAATGTGTTCCAATTCCCTGTGGGATAGGTTCCCATGGTGTATGTAGTAGAAATGGATGCAGTGTGCTATCCATTTAGAAATGGTTTGCTTTTAAATGGCCTTGCCCTTGCACCTGCAGCAAAGCTGACTAGCAGCTGGTCAAATTTTCTGAGAAGCTTAGTCCTGTCCAGATAGAACCTACGCTGCCTGTGCACATCCAGGCAGTGCAGGATCCTTTCCCCTTTATTCTGAGGCTTAGGGAAAAAAGTTGGCAAATGAATGGACTGGTTTAAAGCTACACTAGATACCACCTTGGGCATAAAAGATGAGTTAGTCCTGAGGGAAACTCTGTCCACATGGAAGATAAAAAGAAGTTATGTCTTACCATAATGGTCCTTCTGTATTGTTGATCCTCGTTCAGTCATTACGCATGGGTATCGGTTCCAAGATTGGAACCGAGCCGGCCATTTTCCAAGCTCGCATCAGCTTCAAACTCTCGAGCTAAACTCTTACCCACAATCCCCCTCTTCCTGTTACCTCAGATTGAGTTTGCAAGTCAAAGAAGGTGCAGGCTACCTCTGGTCAAATAAGCTAAGAGAACCGGATGGTGAGATCCACTAGAAGCCACAGGAGGGGGAAGGAGGGAGGGTCGTAATGACAGAACAAGGATCAACAATACAGATGGAACGTTATGGTAAGACATAACTTCTTTATCTGATATTGCTAATCCTCGTTCATTCCTTACGCATGGGACAGAGTCCCCAGCTACCTCTATTCCTGGGAGGCTCTCATGGAAGGACATTCCTGAGCACCATAGAACCGAAAGATGCTCTTCCCCTGGAGGTCATATCCAATTTGTAATGACTGATGAAGGTATGAGACGTAGCCCAAGTTACTGAATTGAAATAGATCCAACGCCAACAGAAACGTAAATATCCTGAACGTGACCAATAAGTGTTCCAACTCCTTCAAATAGTAATGAAATTTATTCCAAACACATAAAACACGGCAATAACATAAAAAATGCTACTGACATAAACAATAACTGATACAAAAATAAATTGATGTTAAGCGCTTTCACTCACTACGTGAGCTTCTTCAAAACATTCTGTTCTGAAGAAGCTCACGTACTGAGTGAAAGCGCTTAACATTAATTTATTTTCGTATCAGTTATTGTTTATGTCAGTAGCGTTTTTTATGTTATTGCCGTGTTTTATGTGTTTGGAATAAATTTCATTACTATTTGAAGGAGTTGGAACACTTATTGGTCACGTTCAGGATATTTACGTTTCTGTTGGCGTAGCCCAAGTTGCAGCTGCACAGATGTCATGTAAAGAAGCTCTGGCACGGAAGGCAGCAGAAGTTGCCACCGACCTTGTTGAATGAGCTTTCATGGTAGTAGGCAACGAGATATTACGTTGTGAATAAATAAAGGTCACACAGTCCTTCAACCATCTAGCTAATGTGACCTTAGCAACAGCAGATCCTAATCTAGGTCCAGAAAAGGCCAAAAATAACTGGTCAGATTTATGAAAGGGTTTAGTCCTGTTTAAGTAAAAACGGATTTGCCTGTGTGTATCTAGGGTATGTAGGCAATATTCTCCTTTGTTTGAATGATTGGGAAAGAAAACTGGCAATTCAGTGGCTTGATTAATGGACATTTCAGAGATCACTTTAGGTAGAAATGATGGATTAGTTCTCAGAGACACTCTATCTCTATGAAAAATCAAGTATGGACTCTTGATACATAAAGCTTGAAGCTCAGAAATACGTCTGGCAAAAGTAATGGCGACCAAAACAAGGTTTTCCATGACAAATACTTGAGGTCGCAAGAAGAGGCTGGTTCGAAAGGTGACATTGTCAGAGCTTGTAGAACTAAAGATAAATCCCATGGTTGAATAGGTTATCTAAAAGGTGGCTTCAGATGATTCACACCTTTTATGAAGGTCTTGCACAATTTACGGGATATAAGAGAGGAATCTTGGACACCCTCATGAAAATGAGAAATTGCAGCCAAATGAACTCTAATGGTAGAGGCCGATAGACTCGATTGAAACAGGTCAGCCAGACAGTCTAGTATTATCGACACTGGTGCTGAAAGGGGGTCTACTTGTTTATCTTTCAGCCAACAGGTAAATCTTTTCCACTTGCTCAGATAAGTAATTCTAATGGAAGACTTATGAGAAGCAGTGAGAATATCACATACCGGTAAAGAAAGATCATTCTGCTTGGCAATCAAGGGAATTGGAGTAGCCAAGCCATAAGCTTCAGGCTGTTCAAGTTGGGATGAATCAGGTTCTGTGGATGTGAGATCAACTCCGGGGCTGGATGGAGAATCCATGGTCGATCTAGTAGGAGAGGCCAAAGGAAGGGGAACCAAACCTGTCGAGGCCATTATGGTGCTATGAGGATCACCTTGCTCTTCAACCGATGGGCTTTCTTCAGAAACTGGTGAATGAGGGGAATGGGTGGAAATGCGTAAAGAAGACCCGAGGGCCAATCAAGGACTAGAGCATCCCTGGGTGACTGTCCTGGAGGGGGAATCAGGGTGAAGTAGTTGCTGCATTTGTAGTTGTTCGGGGATGCAAAGAGGTCACAGCAAGGACGGCCCCAGTGGTGGAAGATCTCCGCCGCTATCAAGGGATTCAGGGAACCACTCGTGAGGTTGAAGAATGCACCTGCTGAGTCTATCTGCTATCATGTTGGAACTCCCGGGAATGTGCATTGCTAGAAGAAAATGATTGGTAGTCATCGCCCATTGCCATATCCTTATGGCCTCTCGACAAAGGGGGTAAGATTTGGTTCCACCTTGCTTGTTGATGTACCAGACCACCACCATGTTGTCTGATTGAATCACAATTGTCCCAGACGGCAGCAGGGGATGGAATGCTTGCAATGCCAAAAGCACCGCCCTCAGCTCTAGAACATTTATATGCAGATGGGCCTCCAGTTCGGACCAAGTGTCTTGGACTGCCTGTCCCTGACATAGCCCCCCACCCCATCAGGGAGGTGTCCATGGTCACTGTGGCCTTGGGTTGCTGGGGGGAGAAGGGGCGAGACCATTGTGAGAGATTATGTGTCATCCACCAGTTTAAATTCTGTTTTCACCTGTGGGTTACTCGAATCATGGCTGAAAGAGGATGCTGAAAAGGATACCATTGGGTGAGCAATAGCCATTGTAGAAGCCTCATGTGAAACCTGGCCAGGGGAACAATGGTGATGGAGTCTGCCATGGAACCCAACAGCTGCAGAACCGAGTGAGCCGTGGATTTTTCCTTTGAAAGGATTGGAATTAGTTGTTGCTTTATCCTTAGAATTCTGTGCTCTGGAATAGCAGCTCTGCAGTTTTTTGTGTCCAAGATAACCCCTATGAATTCTGTCGACTGAGATGGGGTGAGATTGGATTTTTGCCAGTTTATGGTTATGCCTAGCCTTTGAGTAGCGAGGAGAGAGTATGTCAGGGCTTTTTCCAGTAGATGTCTGGTGGGGGCGGAAATGAGCCAGTCATCTAGGTATAGAAACACCTGGAATCCTTGAAGTCGCAAGTCAGCTGTGACAACTGCCATGCACTTTGTGAACACTCTGGGGGCTGTAGAGAGTCCGAAGGGGAGTACTCTGAACTGGCAGTGACTGGCTCCCGCATGGAAGTGCAGAAATCTTCTTGATGGCCTGTCCACCTTTATGTGATAGTACACATCTTGAAGATCTATAGAGCACATCCAATCATCTTTTTCCAAAAGCGGGAGGATAGACTGTATTGTGACCATCTGGAATTTTTGTACTCTCACAAACTTGTTCAATACCCTGTGATCCAAAAGTGGTCTCCAGTCCCCGGTTTTCTTTGGCACCAAAAATAGTCTTGAGTAGAATCTGGATCCTATTTAGTCTGGAGGGACTATTTAGATGACTCTCTTTCTTAGCAGCTTTTCTATCTCTAGTGCTGCTTCTTCCCTTTGACTGGGTGGAACATCGGGAAGATTTTTTGAAGGGATGGGACAAAGATCGAAGAGGATATGATAACCTCTGGTTATAATCCTTTGTAGCCAGGAATCGGTGGTGATGGCTAGCCAGGCAGAATGGTACAAGGAGAAATGTCCCCCAACCACCTCCAGAGGAAAGGAGTTGGGCCGCTCTTCAGGAGCGCTGGTAGGATTGACTACGGAAAGAATCCTTGGAACCCTGGTTACGCGAGAACCCCCTGTGCCCTGAAAGGAGCATCTTCCCTGTGAGTTTCCCCCTCTGCCTCTAGGGTAGAACTTGGCCTGTGTGTCACGGAAAGTACCCTGAGATTTCTTCAACCATATCTTCCCACTCTTTTGGTTTCAGGAGAAAGCACATTGAGGGGAAGAATAATGGACACCTATGGCAGAAAGGGTCTTACCGTCCTGTTCACATATGGCCAGTGTGCTTTTAACTTTGGGCCCAAACAACGAGGAGGCCTCAATGGAGGCATTAAGAAAAGAAGACTTAAAGGGTTCCGTGAAGTTGCACAAGCACATCCAGGTGTGTCATCTCAAGACCGCAGCTGAACCCGCTGCTCTAGCTGCTCCTTCTGATGCGTGAGATATCAGTCGCATAGAGGAGTTAGATATAGATTCAATGGTGGCCAGCTGAGAGGCCACTTTGTCATGGACCTCATCAGACATGGCACCAGCCAAGGTTTCAGAGAGCTCAGAAACCAGATCCCTTTGAAGCCTGGTAAAATGTGCCATATAATTCAGGGACCTGATAGCAAAGGTCGCTGAAGCAAAGGCGCGCTTCCCTATTCTGTCCAGGGCCCGGGACTCTTTGTTAGGCAGATGGGCAGTCTGGCTTTCTTCTTCTGCCAGATCCTTTTTTGTTGTGGTCGCCACCACCAAAGCATCCACAGGAAGACCTTTGGACCAATGGGGATCCGAAGCAGGAGGGGACAAGATCTTATTTGGCCTCTGGGGAATAGCTTTGACGGTATCAGGAGCCTTCCAAGTATGCTGCACGATGGGCTGGACAAGTTCATCAGCAGGTGGAGTAACCCAGGAGGTAGGGGGCCAGGTGCAATAGGCCTGCAGGAACACATATTCCTCAGAGGTCGGATTAGAGGGCTGCCAGTCACCTCTCTGTTTCAGGATTTCGAGGATATCATCAAGGGATACCTCAGAGGGTGACCAAGGGGATCCTTCCCCCTCATCGAAATCTGTGTCTTTGGTGAGGGACTCCTCTGTGGAGTCCATGTGCTTCCTCTTACATGAACTTTTTCGGTGGACCTCCTCAGTGGGAGAAGCTGGAAAAGACAGCAGAAAAGGGGATTCCTGAGGGAATATGTCCTGCAGCCCTTGCACCCGGTATCCGCTAGGTGTGACTTTTGAAACCAGTGTACCAGAGGAGGGTGGAGGTATAGACAGTCCGGTATCACCAGCATCAGCGAAAGCTTTCTCCATCAGTTGGAAGGCTGGTCCACCCGAAGAGGAGTGCATGTCTAGGACAGGGGTCACCCCTCCCCTAAGTAGCTCAGCCTACCGACCAGGAGTCCCTGGATGGCTGTGGAACAGCAAACTATGCATGTCCCAACTGACATGCTGGGTCATAGCAAAACTTTCCTACCACGAAGACAACAGTGGTTCCTTAGTGAGATCCATAAAGGGAACCGCAGAAGGGGAAGACTGTGCTATATCCATGGACTTCAAAGGCAATGAAGGAGGAGAATAAGAAGGGGTCTTTGAAGATGGGTGATCACCTCCCAAGGAAGGATGGTTCCTGAGGGGTGGGATACCTCTAGCCAAGAGTACCTGGTCCACAAGACGCAACACATCATGTTCAGAAAGGCTTCTAGTGGACCTCATGGAGACTGAGGGAGAAACAAGCCTGTCCACAGAAGAGGCAGACTCAGTGTCCATCTCATCTGACTGCACCGAGGACAACGGTGCCGAGAGAGACTGGACTACTGTTGTCTGCACCAAAGAAGTCATCGGTGCCGAGGTCATGGTCTGCTCCAACACAGGGATCGGTGCCGAAGTGGTTGTCGGTGCCAAAGCTGGAACCAACAAAACTGGAGTCAACAATAAAGGTGTCGGTTCCGAGGAAGATCTCGGAGCCAATGCGTTCAAGGCCTGCGCAGACTGAACTGTCAGTGCTGATACAGTGGTAATGGTCTGAACCAAGGAGCCCCTCGGTGCTGATATATAGAAGGCTGCAGGAGAAGATGGAGCTGAAATCACTAATGGAGCCGAAGGCCTCTGTGCCATAGGTCTAGGCACCGAAAGCACTGGGGTTGACTGAGTAAGCTCCGGAGCCGAAACTTTAGCTTTTTTAGGTTTTGGTTGGCGGGAGTCCCCAGTCAGGGACGAAGGCAAAGATTTAGCTTTAGTAGGAACATCCAAGGTTTTCTTATGGGTTCTAGGAGAGGTTGAGTCCTCCGACACAGAAATAGCCTCTGAAAAGGGAGATTTTAGAAGTCCCTTCAGTAACAGCTTGTTTTTCCTTTCCAACAAGGTTCTATTAGAAAAGTTCTCACAAATAGTACAGGGTGGGTCAACAGACAAATGGGGAGCTCCCAAACAATAAACACACAAATGGTGTGCATCAGAAGTAGGCAGTTTGTGTCCACAATCAGAACACCGCTTAAACCCTGGACTACCTTTCTTATCTGCCATGACAACAAATTAATTAATAGAGTTAATAATTAATTAATAAGGTACCAGCAATGGTACAAGAGAGTACCCAAAGGTATGAGAGAAAAGGGAAAAGGATTACCAAAGATGGTAAAGAGAGAATACCTCACGGTAAAGGTGGTAAAGAAAGAAGCAGAAAAACCTGAAGAAATTATGAACGCTAGATGCGATAGGGTAAGAGACAATAAAATATGAACTTTCCTGACAGAAAAGTAATCTGTAAAACTATTAAACAACAATTGACTGTACTTAGCTCAAGAGAAGTAGCTTGACATGACCGGATGGCAACGCGGCAAACAAAATCTGAGGTAACAGGGAGGGGGGATTGTGGGTAAGAGTTTAGCTCAAGAATTTGAAGCTGATGCGAGCTTTGAAAATGGCCGGCTCGGTTCCGAGCTTGGAACCAATACCCATGCATAAGGAATGAACGAGGATTAACAATATCAGATTGAAGGGTTCCACAGCCATAAGGGCCTGCAATTCAGACACTCTTCTTGCTGAAGTTATGGCTAGAAGTAAAGCTGTTTACCATCAGAGGAATTTTAACTCTGCTGTAGCAGCAGGTTCAAAGGGCAGAAGCGTGAGCTTTTCCAATACAAAGTTAAGGTACCAGGCTGGGTGAGAGCTCTCCTGGGGGTCTTAAATTTTTGGCTCATCTCAGGAACTGTTTGACCAGAGGATGAGAGAAGAGGGGTGGCTCAGTATTATAATTAGTTGAGATGGCAGAGGCATGAATCTTAATTGATGAGAAGGATAGGTCTTTATGGAGCATTTCTGTTAAGTAATATAGTACATAAGGTAAGCTGGGTACAGTTGTGTCCATTTCCTGAGAATGGCTCCAGGAACAGTATCTTTTCACTTTTCCAAATAGGATTTGCTAGTACTAGGCCTCCTTGCCTCAAGAATGACATCCAGCACCTGCTTACTGAGGGTTGCTGATGATGAGTTCAGGGGATTAGCCAGGCTACTAGGTTCAGGGTCTGTAGCTGAGGGTGCAGAATATGGCCCACCTGGTGGGACAGCAGGGAAGGAGTCTGAGGCAGGTGCTATGGTGGCACTACTGTCAGACTGCGCAAAAGAGGGTACCAGTGCTGGTGTGGCCAGTCTGGTGCAAACAGGATTGTCCTTGGCTTGTCCTGTTTGATCTTTAGTAGAACTTTCGAGAGGAGGGGCAGAGGGTGAAAGGCATAGATTGAAAGGCTTGCCCAGGTAAAGGACAGGGCATCCACTTTCCAAGCTTGGCTGGGGAGTTCTGGTGCAATATTTGCTCAATTGATAGCTCTGAGGGGAAGCAAACAGGTCCACATCTGGTGTCCCCCACCTGTTCCTCAAAAGCTTGAATATTTTGGGTTCCAGTTTCCACTCGTGTGGGTCCATGGGATTTCTGCTTAAGTCGTCTGCCAGTGAATTTAGTTTGCCTGGCAGGAACTGAGCTTGCAGGTGCACTTGGTTGTTCAAGGCTGTGTTCCACAGAGCCATGGCCAATCTGCAGAGTGGGTAGGAATGGGTTCCCCCTGCTTGTTTATGTACCACATAACTGTGGTGTTGTCTGTCTTTACCAATAGCTGTCCTGGAAGAAAAAGGCCTTTGAAGGCTGTCAAAGCATTCTGTACAGCTAACATATCTTTTTGATTCATATGCAGGTGCAATTGCTTTGGGCTCCAATTGCCTTGAATGCATTGTCCTGCCATGTGAGCCCCCCATGCATAGTCTGATGCGTCTGCTGTTAGGGTTTGGACGGCAGGGGGAAGAGTGAAAAGGAGTCCCTTGTTGTGGTTGCAGGCCTCTGCCCACCAAAGGAACTCTGTCCTTAGGCAAGGAATGATAGGAATCAGTTTCCAGGTCCTGTGAATGTTGACACCAGAGACTTTTTAAGTACCATTGAAGTTTCCTCATATGCAGTCTTGCGTATGGAATTAATAGAATGCAAGAGGTCATGAACCCTAGGGCTTGCAGTATTTTTCTTGCAGATAGCTGGGTTTTGGTGGCCAGTAGATTGAAGTAGTTTGTCAAATAAATTTGTTTTTCTGGAGTGAGGAATGCCATCTGGGAAGTTATGTTCAACTTGCTCCCAGGAATACAATCTGTTGGCTGGGTACCAGATGTGATTTCTTTTCATTGATGGTGTACCCCAGTAAAGTTAGAAGTCTCTTTACAAATGTCAGGTGCTGTAGTAGCAATTCCTGACTGTCTGCCTGAATCAGGCAATCGTCCAAGTATGGGTAAATTTGAATTCTTCTCTGCCTGCAATTTGCAATGGCTGGAGCTAGGTATTTTGTGAATACCCTGGGCACAGTAGATAAGCCAAAGGGAAGTGCAGAGAACTGATAGTGCATAGAGCCTGCTCTGAAACGTAGGTATTTGCTGCAAGATTCCCTTATGGGGATGTGCAGATAAGCTTCTTTTAAGTCTAGGGTTGCTAGCCAGGAGTCCTTGGCTAGCATAGGAAGCAGCTGTTGTAGAGTTAGCATTTTGAATTTTGGAACCACCAGAAAGGTGTTGAGAATAGACAAATCCAGGATAGGATGATAAGAGTTTTCATTTCTGGGTACCAGAAACAGCCTGGAATAAAAGCCTTGTCCCCTTTTCTGCTCTGACAGGTTGAATATCCTTGATACTGAGAAGAGAAAGTACTTGCTTTTGGGCCTCTGCCCACTGGTTTGGGAGAAGGTCTGGCCATCCACTTAGGGCTGGGAGTGAGTGGAAGTGGAATCTGTATCCCTGGGAAACAATGTTTAAGACCCATCTGTCCTGGGTAATGTAATCCCAGTTTTTGACATGCTCTCTAAGGATATGCAGGGTTTCATCAAAAGAAAAATCTCCTGGAGGGGAAGCAGAGGGAATGGAACTCTCTGCATCAGAATCCTCATAGCTAGATAAGGGTATGTCCTGGTAATCAGAAGGATCAGAGTTATCAGACTCCTGATCTGAAGAATCAGAAGGAAAATCAGTTCTTGGTCTTTTTGAGGAGGAAGTTTGACTTCCCCTAATTAAAGTAATGAGGTCTTCAGCCATTCTAAGCATTTGTTTTTGTGGCATGTGGGCCTGAGAATGTGCTTTGGTCGTTGGTTTCCTAGGTGTAGTGTGAACTCTAGGCCTGAGAAATTCATTATTTTTGGTTTGAAACAAAGTCGTCGGTTTAATATGAAAATTGGAAGGCCTGAATACACCTTCAGAAGCCGGTGCTTGCACAGCGGCTCCAGACCCAGCCAAGGTAGAAACATCCGCAAGTTCCATAGTCGAAGAAGCATCTCGTGGCATACCGGACTCCGAATGGGTCTCAGTAGAGGCCTGTGAATCTGTAGAAGTGGGTATCAGGGGCTGCAAAGGCGCCTCACTGAGTACCAGTGGACTGGCGACTAGCTAAACAGTAGCGTCGCCGTCAGTTTTGGACCTATGTGGTCTGCCTCTATTTCCTTACATTTTTTTGGAAGATCAGTAGTCAGATGGCTTATCGAAGCCATTTTGGAATATGGAGATCAAGAGCGAAAGAATTTAGCGACAAAAATAGCCCGATGACGAATAGTTTGGGCATTGAACAAGGCACAAAACCGACAGCGAGGGATGCCATGGTCTGGGCCTAGACAGGTGACACAGTAAGAATGAAAATCTCTGAGGTATTTGCTTTCCACAGACAAGACAATTATTAATTTTTTCTGAAATCGGTTAGAGCAAGAAAAAAGGATCCCCAACGGGGTACTTATCTTTTAGAAGACTTCAGGTCTGAAACTCGAAAAATGAAAATTCCAGGAGGCAGCCGACCAGCACTTGCGAACTGCTTCTGCTTCGGGCACCGCACAACAAGAAATACTGATGTAATGGCGTCGGCTGCATGTTTTATACCCCTGACAACTTCATGTCATGGAAGAAGTGACAGCATCCGATGCAGAAATCCCAAGACTCTGGTATTCGGGCCGATTGAGGGCTACCTGCAGGCAGATAACCCAAATGTGATGACTGCAACAGTGAAACATGAAGAACATTGGGGATATGTCCTCTTCCCCAATATAGTACGACCCTGGAGTTAGTATATACAGTTAGGGGAGTTTGGTTTTAAAGAACAATATAACGCAAAAAGTACAGAATTTAAACCAAACTAGGTGGGGGGGGGGCTTTCCCCACACACACACACACACACACACACACACCCTAACTATATATACTAACTCCAGGATTGCACTACATTGGGGAAGAAGACATACCCCTGTTATTTGCCTTACAGTGCACTGCATATATTACTTGTCAGTCAAATGAGTTTCAGTCAAATGAGTTGTCAGTTAAATTAAGGTAATCCGTTTCTACAGCTAATGTAGTGTATCTGAAAACTATTAAGTCACTGTAACAAAATCAGGCTACTAAGGACATGGAGTACACCACAATTAAATGTGCTAATGTAATGTGTAAAGCTAACATTTATTTTCATAAGCTGCTCACCACTACCTTGTGCATCTGATGCACTTTCATTTTAACCAAGTTGATATCAGTGTATACTAAGCCTTTGCAAAGAGAAGGAATGCTAAGGTTATCTCTTGGATACAAAACTTGTTAGGCCCTATCCTCCAAAATAAAAATAAAGCATACACCCACACACACCTGCATGCAATGGCACACATATAGACACACACAAGTTTACAAAGAGCTGCACCCACGTGCATGCACACACATACACACATATGCACATACATGTGCACACACCACTTAGGTAATTTTCCCTAACTTTTCTTTTTCTTTTTAAACAAGCTTAGTCCTACAATTTAAAACTTTTCAAACCCCTAGAATAACAATAAAAGTCTATGGCTGCATATAGATGTATCTGAAACAGTTGTTATAACAGTTCCTAACTTCTCTCCTAGCTCTACGTCCTCTTTGGCCTGACTGATAACTTTGTTTACTTCCAGGAATCTTTGTGTGCCTGTTCTTTTCCAGCCTCATCATCTAATAAACAGTGTCCAGTTTAACTATCACCCACTCAAGTCTTCTTCATGCTGCCAGTTACTCAAAGTACTTTTAATGAAAACTCTGGATGGAGTCTTGTGTTATTAGTGATGATGGTGATGTTCCCCCAATACTGCACAAAGGAAAAATTAATATAATTTGTAATGCAGTTTACTAAATGTATCTATGAGTGGTTTGCAGGTACAGCTAGTATGGCCTAAAGGATTCCTGACTTACAGACTGCAGATTAAGAGGTGTGGCTGGAGTCAGTACACTTACAGGGTGTCCAGTATCATATCCCTGCTGCCATGCCATCAACAGATACACTGACATCATTCCTTAGCAGCTTACAGTTTCTTTAGCCAAATGTACATCATCTAGATCCAAAGATGTTTTTGTTCCTTTATATTCTGCACTGATCGGACCAATTATATAGTATAACATTCTCTTTGGGATGTACTTCCCTTGAGATATCAACAAATCAAAAAAGCCCAAGAGGTTCCTAACCAAAAATATCTATGGTGTTAAAAGCCTTTGTTACCAGAACAGGCTAGAAGCCCTGTTACTGTACCCTGTCTAACAGATTCCTTGACTTCCTACATCTCAGTAAGTCAAAAAAGGAACTACCAGTAGAATCAAAGAACTGAACCTTCATCGACAAATCCTTGTCCTGATAAGATATTATATTCTGTCAAATAATAACACGCACTACCATTTTCTTGTTTATAATATCTTCAAAGGTGCCATTACATTCATCATGCAATTTTTACCTTTTTAAAGGTGTTTGTGACCTATCTATCATAGCAACTTTAAAGCAGTCTTCCTTTACAATATTATTGGGATAGCCGCTATTAAGAAAAGCAGAAATAATATTCCTAGATTAAAAAAAAAATCCAAAAATGGGGATGGCGGCAGCTAAAGGCATGCAAAAATAGGCACACAGTTGGTTTCATATTACATTTTAAAATAATAGGTAAATCATGAATGCTCACCATAGGAAGGTCCAGAAAACCCATTTTGTCACTGATGCCACTTAAAAGTGAAAGATGTTGAATCTGTTATTACTACTAATATGCTGAATAAATGAAATACCAGCCTGGTGCCCCTTTGCAGATAAATAATAAATCATCATTATACTGACAATACCTAATAAATAGGGTCTATATTATTTGAACAAAGTTTTATAACTACGAATACCATATGGGCGACACCATATGGTCGAAGTTATAAAACTTCAAACAGTGAAAAAAAAAAAGAAAATACCAAACCCTAAACTAAGGCAGACAAGCCCGCCGGCACCCTCCACACCCCTGCTCTTTAAATATAACAACTCCAAGGCTGCACTATAATGTGGTAAAGGGAAGACTTCCCTTTACTGCACTGTAGTGCAATCTCGGAGTTGGTATATTTAAAGAGCAGGAGGTGTGAGGGGCACAGCCCCCACGTGTGGAGTGCAGAGGGGCTTGCCCCCCTGTTTTATCACATTAGGTGACTTTTTTGTTTTGTTTTGTTTTTTTTTTCACTGTTCAAAGTTTTATAACTTCGCCCATATGGTTTTCAAAGTTATAAAACTTCATTCAAATAATATAGACTCAATAAATAAATTTGCAAAAATGTATGAATATAAGTAGATGTAAAAGGGATCCCAATGCTCTACCACATATTTTTAAGAGTTATTTCATAAGGAGAATTCTACCAAAATATAAGTAATTCTTAGAAAATGACACAAGCCTCAACATCCATTTCCATGATTAATATTGGCATATAGGCTTTTCACCTCTAGAAAAACAGTACCAGTTACTACTCAAGTTTGTCTTTAATTTTTATACAATAAACACAACCAACATCCCATATGTAGGAATAGAATTTAAACATAAAACTGAATGTATAATTATTTACCAGTTTGACTACATTTATAGCATAACTATACACTCAGGAGGATTGTGTTAGTTTCTGCATACTTGAGAGATGTAATAAAAAGATATTCTACCTTTCTCAGACGTACCTAATTGATTTACAGCATCCAGCTGCAAAAAGCCCAATCCAGTACCTTTACAGTAAAACTTGCAACTATTGCTTAGCTGTTGTACATACACTTTTATTTATAATTACATTAGTTTTCCCTTAATTTAAATATTCATAGCACGTTTGACTATATAGACTGAAATATAAAACAAATATTCCTTGACCTTGACTATCATAAGTTGACCTCACTGCCAAGCAAGCTTGATGATAAAAACCTTTCAAGGCATTCCTTTCTACTTTAGATAAATCATAGCTACATCCCCACCAAATCACAGCTCCATCCCCTACCTGCAGTGTGTCTTATATGTGCAATGGAAGAAGAACCTCACCCTGGGGAAACCATCTTCTTGATCGTGGTATACCCTGCCAGGTAAGTATATGTAGCTCTCATCTCCTTTGCCTTCTTTTCTTTTGCCCAGACCACAGTACTATAACAAGAAGTGGACAGTGTGATTTGAATGATGCATAATGGGAAGGGGAGGGTTCCAGGCAGCATAGGAATGTTTTATCTGCTGAACTGCCCTATGCCTGTGACATCAGTCAACAAATGGTACTAAAGATGGACCTTCTTACAGATCTATTAGTATGGTATGTAAGTAACTTTTTTGCTTAAATACTATAGCTTGGTTCCCTATTACCCTTTCTAACTACACATCTTCAGCCAGTAATGTTTCAGTACAGTTCCAGTGCAAGCCATAATACGTCACTGGTAAATGCTTGTTTATTCTGCTGCACTGATACCTTCCATCACACGTATAATTATTTCTCATTCTTTTTCATTGTAGTTCCCCTACTGTGTATCTTGGCATGCTGACATCCCTGTCTGGCTCTACTCTTTACCATATTTCTGTGTTTGCTCCAACAGCAACATATTCACCTTTTAATAAGCGCACACATTTAATAGCTAATTATATAGACATCAGTCACTTGGCCTCATTACTTTACAATGTTTATGATTTTATCCTTTCCCTTCACACATACTGTGATGCCCATGCACTGGCCCAGCAATCAAGGAGCCTCAATCCTCACCACTAACACCAATGAGGGGCATCCATATAGGGAAAGGATAATAAATACACACACAGTAAAGTACAATTTCCCTTAAGAGCACATAGGGATCACAGTCAGTCTGGGGCTGGTTTCTCCCCTTCTCTCCAGGTTCCCAATAAGACTCCCCACTGGCATAGCTATAGAGTCCAGATCTCAGCCTAGTGGGCAAGCTAAAACCTCCAGCACCCTCTCTGTCCAACCAGTGGTTCATATCCCTGCCTAAGTAGCTGACACACACACACACACACACACACACACACACACACACACACACACACACTTTGAGATAAGAGTTTATACAACCACACAGACACTCCTGGGAAAGGCTGGCACAGGTACTCCAGCTGTGCCCCTTTTACCCAGACTATATGGTATAAATCACTGCCACCACCCAGCTAATATTTATCAGCTACTCAAAGGCCCTTAAAAGGGTGTCCAATTATTACTGTGCAATATTATTATCCAAATGGTAAGTGCAACCTAACAGTCAAGACTTATTTGGAGTGACTTGGTACAGTATCACTATATACATGCAATGTACTCTTAGAGCTTAAATTATCTCTACACAAAACAGCCACAGTTGAAAGGTTTAAAAATATTTAATAAAAAATAATAAAAGCACAAGACAATACTTCTTACTACACAGTGCTAGTCAAGAGTTCAGAGATCACAGAGAAATGTTTAAAATAATACCGTAGAAAAGTTCTGATATAACAGAAAAACAAACTAGTCTAATCTTCCTATTTCCTAGCTATATCTAAGAGAAAACACAATTCTAAAATAAACTTACATACAGAGCAAGACAGTGCTGGTGATGTTGGATGTTCTCAAGACAAATGCTCTCATGCTCTGATTCTTTCTGTCCTTAAATTGATAACACAGTACCACTGATTCATTTCAGATTACATCATTTCTTTCTGGTTCCCAGGCTAACAGAACTCAGAGGTTAATAGACCCATTGATCTTGCAGCTGGTCAGGAAGCCAGGTCTATAAAATAAATTATACATGCAAATTCTAGCCATTAACTCTGGCCACAAAACAATAGGCAGGATGGCTCCCTCTAGACATCTCGGCTCCGAATTTTGATATCAAAGACATTCATAAAATGCTTGACTTAGCTTTCTTACTGCAGAATGCACTGTTGTTACATTTTTGCAGTTAAATATCCAATGCAGTCTTTTCACATTTAAGAGAACAAGCCTGTGGCTTACATTAATATTTACAAATGACAGAATTATCTACAAAATTCTATCTGGCTAGGCTGGCAGCCTTCACCTATCTTCACACATACCTCTGTATATTGTATTTACTGTTCTCTCCCCCACCCATTTATTTTTCTTATATGATTATTACCTTATGTTTAGCTTACAAACTACCATTTTTTATTTAATTTGTTTCAGTAATTCATTTACTAAAAAGGGAGCAGGATTTTTGTGATTATCTTCTAAGCTTCTATTTGGCAACAGTAAAATGTCTGCCATTGAAACTTTTACTGTTAACACTTAGTACTCTGGTTTCTTTTCTGGACAGGTAAACTGCATCGCTGTCATAATTGTGTGTGCATGGAGGTGGACTGTTAGTCCACAGTGAGCCTAAACCATAGATTTATGCTATGATTCTTCCACCATTCACTGAATTTTCTTGTGGAGAGCATCTTAGTTTCACTATTACGGCAGAGAAGCACCACCAGTAAGAATGTTACCATGAATACTGCTTACGTAAAGTACCCACCCCCCTTTCAATAAATCATCACATGTTTGCCAGATCCCTTCATATACATAGGTTTGCTATGACTTCCTCATTCCCTATGCCATCTAAGAAATTATTACAGCCCCTAGGATTCACTTTCCAGCCAGAGCTTTCATCTTTTATCAACAGAATTTGGAACAAAATAAAAAATAACTAAGGAAAAGGCCCCAAATTAGGGACGCATTTTAAATGTTGTTTCCCACCTTTCACAGAAATGGAATTAGATGCCTCCATTTCTTGTACCTCCCTCCTTCAATCCTTTATGCTCTCTTCCTGAATCAGCTAGTCCTCAGTTCTAAAATGGTTTCTTTCCAAGATGGAGCCCATACCAAATTGCTGGATATCTCCACAGTTAATAATACCTGCACAAAGAATATTCTTTTGGCTATAATTTTCTGAAATATAATGTTAAATAAAAATAACAGGGAAGTTGCTCAGTAACCTAAGAAATACTTTTTATGTTTTAAGTAATAAGCCATAAAATGCAACAGAGAACACCTGGAGGGCCTAGTGGCTCCAGACCTGACTTTATAAGGGGGTCTTAATCTTTAACCTAGGACGACATTATGTTGAAATCTCACAAAACCCTTTTTATTTAATAGCAATCTTCCCCTTAATCTCTAACTACTCTGGCTGCCTCACCTTAACACATTTTTTCCTCCTCCTCCTCACATAGATACTCGTTCCATGATAGCTCTCTTCTAAAGTTCCCTATCTCTATCTCTTACATCTGTCATCTGATTCAGATGCACATAACATGGCTGGAGTCTTATTTTCTTTCTTTCTTTATTTATTTTATTTGAATTTGTTAGCCAGGATAGAGAGTCAATCACTGTGGACAATTTTCAGTTTCAGCCCAAAGTACATAAAATAATAATAATAATAATAATATAATATCCAAAAGAATAATCAAACAAAATACTGTCATCTTAGTATATCAGTGTAGTACAACTGTATATATAAACAGGATACAAGTAGAATTACAGTGGCAGTAATGTAACATGATACAAAGTATCATAATAGTTTACTTACAAGAGTAAAGGAAGAAGAGAAATAAGAGAAACAAAAAAGGAAAAAGGAAGTAGTGGTGTTTAAGAGGAGGAAGTTTTTCATTTTCAGTGGAGTCTCAGAAAGGAAAGTTCCATTATTAAAATGCAATAGTGAGAAACTGAGTATAAAAATTGTATTTATTTATTGTTTTTGTTTATTGGGAAAGTCCAACTTGGCACAAGTCCTAGCAGAGGCATATTAGCAGTAAAAATGTAGAATACAAAATATCATATGATATATGTTAAACAATATGCAAAACAGGAATATGCATCAGTAATGATGTACCTGACCATGAATACGTTGGGTATAATCTCTAGCATGCAGTATAGTATATTACACTGATCTCTTAATACACTACTTAATCAAGACCTACTTTGGATAACAACAAATGCATATTCTATTACCCTATACAATATAATTGCAATTCATTAAAGAGATGCGTACAAAGTAATATAAACGGAGAGAAAAATCTGGATAAAGATGAAGAGCAAAGTACTGCTAATTGTGATACAAATCCAAGCATTACAGAGTAGATTATTAGGACAGCACAGGGCATTTAGTAAATAGAATAATATATTCATAAACATCATAGCAGTAGTACTTAATGTTCAGTAAACTGCAGTCATGTGCAGTAAACAATCAGCCACAAGAATAACTTTATTCAGTTACGGAATGATGAGGAAGTTTACAGACAGTGAGATACTGGTAATCAGGAAAATGGATGGAAAACAATGAAAGGGCCTACTTGGCAAGGAGATCAAGGAGGGAATACCCAAGTCAATATTTAATAACTCCATACAGGCCTTTTCATTGCAAATAAAAACATTTTTCAGTCAGATTTAAAGGCTTTTTTTCTCAGCAATATAACAGAGTTGATAGGTGAAATGGTACCAAAGCTTGCTAACAGGACTGAGTAACGAACATTAGCAAATCAGAGCACTGGGCAGAAATTACATGGTGTCAACACCCGTCACAGGCCTTTATTTTTGTTTGTGGAATACTAACTAGTCTAAGAACTGATAGACTAATTTTATGCTAAGTAGTTCCTCAAACAATAACACTGGACAGAAAGAGACAGTTCGAACAATATAGTAGTCTAGTTGCAAATTATTTTAATTGCATGAGAAACAACTTGTGCTTAAATTCTAACCAATGCTGATTTTTCAGGCCTAAACACTGATGGGACCTGCCATAGTGGCTTGTAGAAGATTGGGTGTCTGTGATGTAAGCTTAAAACAAACCCAACACCAGGTGTATTATAAGACCACAAAAAATGTTATCAAATATTTTTAGCGCTTTTGCTCACTAAATGTTTTGAACTTCATCAGAAAATGCAGAAGTTAAGGCATAGTTTAAATATTAATTAATAGTAACATGACTTGGCATCACATATTAAATAAAACCCATATAACTTGAATGTAAAAATAAAAGTAATTCTAAATATTATAATCAGGTTTAAGGATTAATACATTTCCAAATGGTACTTCAGAGACTGATTTAGTGCTTACTGAACTAGTGGGTTTATTTAATGAGACTGGGTTTAAACTCATGAAAATTATACAAAAGCATAACACTACTGTTACCGACAAATTAACAGAAGGCATTGGTAAGCCTGACCTGCAGACTAAACAAAATTCACTCACTCATCTGTATGATGCTGAACTTATTGCCTTGGAGGCTAAACTTGAAAGACATGTAAAGGGTACTATTTGTTGCCAAGGAAAATAAAAAACTAAGACGAGACAAAGAGACATACAACAATGGAAAAGCATATTTCCTTGCCAAGGCAAAATTAATTTTGGCAAAAAATCCAGGGTCAGACCCATAACGGAGAACAAGGAGGAGAACTTTTTTTAGAACAGGAAGACTCATATTCAGCATTGTGGTGAGCATCCAGGCTAGCAAGCAGACAGAATTTGCACAGCCCTGTGATAATGGAAGAGTCGGTGAACAAGAGACAACAGGACACAGAACACCAGAATCGACAGAGGGGAAGAGGATGAGGGAGAGGATTTCACAGATGAAAGTTCCCATTTTCAGTTTAAGCTCTTGTCCATTAACTGATACACTGACCTTCCTACTAAAAAGTATATCATTCATTCCAGCTAAAAGATCTAACCTAACAGATACAATAATTTACTTAAGGGAGTTTGTTAGAATTTAATTTAAATTTTGCACCCAACAATTTAAAAGTGTTGAACATGAATTTTGATTCTTTGTTCTATAAAAAGCCTAGTATGTTCAATCCTGCTTTTATTAATACTTTTAAATACTTTTGTGGAACACTGTGACAAGGATATAAGAAACCTATTGGAACAAAAATCATTTATAAATATTTTAATGTGACAAATGAAGGATATAAAGCATTGTAATTTCTTATGTGTGATAAAGTATGTATTATGAAAGCTGATAAGGGAAGTGGTTTGGTATTAATGGATACTGAAGATTATGTCAGAAGCATTAATCCTATGTTGGTAGACATGGAGTTTTACAAACAAGTTAATATAAATTTTGTTCAAAACAGGTATGTTTTTGTGGATCTACCTGATAACATCGACAAGCAAAAACACCGACAACTAAATCACCGACACCACAAAACCGAAAGTTCAAAAACACGAAAGTTCACATGCCCGACAGACCACAATCCCAACAGTCAACAAAACAAAACAAATTCCTTTTCCGAAAAACACACAAACACAAGCACACCAAACACCTTACAAACCTACACTAAACCTTACATACACAACTATCTTGCACTGACGTTAACCCAAACCCTAACCCTAAACAAGCCTAGTGGTTCTGTAAATGTAGTGCTTTATAAGTCATGCAGAACCTAGCTAATTATATCTGATTATCCTCCGTTTTGGAAGGTTTCTTATTTAAGACCCTTTGTATTGGAAAGCATCTTGAAGAAACTCTATATTAGCGGCATTCTCGCCAGTCCGCGTGGCCAGGTATAAGTGAACTGCCATAAAGTTCTATATTGCTGATATTGACTGAGCTATTCATTAAGTCCTCCATAAGGCAAGCGTACTCCTTTGTTAAGTGAACTAGAAATGGGCACAAAAAGCAAGTAACCATCCCAGTTGAATGTATTAATCTGTGAAGTTGAATGCTCTTTCAGTGTGGTAGCATTGGTGTTTATTCTACATAATGTAGTACCTATTTGTACTAATGAGGTAGCGACTATTCAGTACTCTTGTAAAATATTGTATGAATTTGTGAAGTTAAATGCTTATTCAGTGTGCTAGCATTGGCGTTTATTCTACAGTTTAGTTCCAATTTGTACTAATAAGGTAGTGATTATTCCTGTACTAATGTAAAATACTGTATGAAGCAGATATTACTGTTGGATCTTGGTGCGCCTGCCCCCTGGCCTACATCATACATCATATCTGTTCCTGATACTTGTAGAGTTGCTATGTTACTTGTTCTGAAAAAATGACATTTCCAGTAGTACTAATGCATTATATACCATGTATTCAGCTTACTGTTGACTAGTGACTCACAGTCCTCCTGAGTCTTCAGATAGTGTCTTGCTTAAATAATAGGTACCTACATTTTAATGCAATAGCAGTAGTTAGCTGTTTATATATTTTCTAGCTTCTACATTGCTGAGAGAATGAATAAATGTTTGCACTGTTTTATTTAACTTCTTAAGAAATATTGCTAGATCTAAATTATGTATGACTAACTGTTTTTTTTCTGTCTCTCCTCACTTTGTCTGTCTCTCCCTAAAGTACCCTGCTCTCCAACTTGCTGATCCTACATTAGTCTCTAGAATCTACCCACCTGGTGATAAAGGACCCCTTCCAAATACCAGCGGTCTCATCATACTGCCTTCTATTCTCTGTATCCTCACACTAAAGGAAGCAAGAAAGTATGTGGTGTCCTAAAACCTGTTAGTAAAGCTCATAATTGTAATTACTGCTTCTGAGGTTATAGAGCATGCCCCCAACCTAGACAGCCAGCAGCCTTTACCTACTATCTACCCTGTAAACCACCTAACATTTACTTCCATCATTGTAACCCCCCTTCTTTAACCTTTAGTATATCCTTCCTTAGTCCTAGACCAGCTAGCTCCCATATAGAATTGCCTTAAATAGACTTTCTCTCCATGAGGTAGCACCCTTCTCCTCTCCTTCCTATCTCATGCTTATCCCACTGTCTTATACTATCTCTGAATTACATTTCTGAAGACTTTTATTTGATCTCAACACTATCATACTTCACCCTGGATTTTAACTGTCAACACCTACCTATCCTCCTACACTTCACTACCATTGTAGTACTTATCTCTGTACTTACCCTCACCTAACTTACCTTCAGTAGTCAGCGTTTTGCTGATTGTTTTTCTTGAACTGCTCCTTCACTTGTCTCTACCCGCTCCGTTCCCCTACCCTATCCCCAATTCTCACCCACCCCAGTGCTCCTACTCTTATACTATATAACCATACCCTCTTTCCCTTACTATCCAATCATTAGCTAACCACTCCCTATTCCTACTGAACCACCCTCAAGGATCAACTGTATAAGGCTACTACAACTATTCCCTCTTTCTCTACCTACTCCCTTTCACTTTCCCATAACACCCTCACCTTTCTCCATACACACTTATTACTCTTTCTTACCTCCTACATTCCACCTTGCAATTTAATCATCCCAATGTCTATGCTCCCTACCCCAGCATATTTAAAACTGCTACTACTAGTCATACTTCTACCCTCTCTCACAGCAGCCTACCTCCTTACCTCCTACGAACGCCTATTACATTTACAATTTCACTACCCCTATAAGCAAACTGCTACACCATCACTAATTATCTCCAGTATCCATGCTAACATAACTTCTACACCCAACTAACTACTAGCAAAATATCATAGAATAGCCCATATTAGGTATATCTATCTAAAAGCTAGGAAATCTCTAAACCTATTTAGTAAATTCCCAAATCCTAGATATGGAATACAAGTCCACTCACTAAAAGATGGAGATATTCACCCAAACCCAGGCCCAACAAATACTCCTACCTCTTAACCCCAAAACCTCAATCCCTCAACAAAACTTACTCTTGCCAAACCTTCTAACTCACTCTTTATAGCACACCTCAATATACATAGTATAAATAACAAAGTTGCACACCTCCATGCTCTCTTAGACATACACTCCTTTGACATTCTATGTTTAACAGAAACATGGTTAAAACCCAAGACTAAAGACAATGAAGTCATCCCACCCAGATATAATATCATAAGACAAGACCATATAGCTAGAAAGGGAGGTGTGGTAGCTATCTTGTATAAAGCAGAATTTCAAGTCACTGTATCTGAGTACAAACTACCTCAAGACACTAACACTGAAATCCTAATTTCTAAACTTCAGCTCAACACAAGCAAATCCATATATATCATCTGTATTATCTTCCTCCTAGCAATAACAACACCCTTGAAGATATCCTTTGCTGCCTATCTCAAAACTTCCCCCAAGAAACTATAGTCCTAGGTGACTTTAATATTGATTGGAAATCTTGCAGCACTGAACACCCTACTAACCATATCAACCTGTATGGTTTCTCTCAAACTGTCACCTCCCCTACTAGAATAAATAAACCTAGTAAGAAAGAAAGTACCTTAGATTGGATACTCATAAACAATCATCTCCATCCATATGAAGTAGGGACCCTCCCAGATGACGTAAGTGATCACTTACTCACCTATATTATCAGGCATAAGACCAATATACCCTCCACAACCACTTTCAAGACAACTCGAACCAATAAAAACTTTAACCCTGATCTCTTCCAAAGATAACTTAGGGCATGTGATTGGTCTCCCACTAAATACCTCCCTCTTGAGGAAGCCATAAGATACTTTAAATTCTAAATTCCTAGCAATTCCTGACCACCATGCACCAACCCGAACTATCACAATTAGGACTAAACCTGCCCCTTGGCTTTCTAGAGAAACCAAGCAAAAAATCAAACTTAGAAATAAAGTCTGGGCCAAATGGCGTACCACTAAAAACCTTGTAAATCAACAAAAATTTAGACAGCTGAGAAATAACACAAAGAAAGCTATACTCTCAGACAAAAGGAACTTTTACCTACAACTCCAGCAAACTCACCAAAAAAAACCCGCAAAAGTTTTGGGCAGCCATTAACAAACTACTCCACCCTGGTCAATCCATTACACCAACCCCCCAAAGCTCTGACCATGAGAATCCTAAGCAAACTGCCAATACCTTCAATATCTTTTTCACAGAGGCCGTTCAAACACTGGCAAATCAACTATCACCTGATAGCTCAACTCTCATAACATCTAATACTAGCCCTTTACCTCCTTTTCTCTTGCAGCCAGTACCTGCAAAAAGCTGCCAAAGCCATAGCCTATCCCATTTCCATCCTGATCAACAGAACCATAACCGAAGGACAAATCCCAACTATCTGGAAAATCTCCCACATTATCCCCCTACATAAAGGTGGCAACTCTTACGAATTTTCAAACTACCGACCAATAACCTTACTCTCACCTTTGGCAAAAATTATGGAAAGATGCATCCATAGTCAACTACTTGACCACGTAATCCAAAACAACCTACTTTCTAAGTGTCAACACAGCTTTAGGCCATTCCACAGTATTACTTATGCCCTCTTATCCTTTACTGACTGCATTAACAAAAACCGCAATAACAGCAGGCTTTCCTCTGCTCTATTTATTGATCTTTCAAAAGCATTTGATATGGTTAACCACCAGATACTTATAAATATCCTCAAACCCCTTTCACTAGATGCACTGGTCATAAAATGGTTCCAATCATACTTAGAAAATAGACAACAGGCACTGCTATGGGATAATAATCTATCTACCTACCTCCCCATTACCCTTGGTGTCCCTCAAGGTTCCATACTGGGACCTCTCCTTTTTTCACTTTTCATTAATGACCTTCACTTAGTAATTCCTCAAGCTACTTGTATACAATATGCTGATGATTCCACACTAATATGCTCAGCCACATCTTCATCCGAACTACAGTCCGTAACCCAAAATGTGTTCAGTACAGTAGAACAATGGTTTACACAATGTTGCTTCCTTCTGAACCCCAGAAAAACTAAACTGTTGATCTTTACTCTCACACGTAAGTCTTCTCCAATAGAGTTCACAGTCCTATCTAATAATGGTACTCTAATATCTTCTGACCCTACTACCAAACTTCTTGGAGTAACAATTGACAACAATCTCAACTTTGACACCCATATCATCAATACAATTAAAACTGTAAATAGAAAACTTGGCTCTCTCTATAGGATCAGACCTTTCCTTACTCCAGCAGCTAGAATAACTATCACACACACTCATCTAATGTCTACATTCCTCTATGCCTCACCTATATATACTAATCTATCAAAAAAGAACCTCCACAAAATGGAAACCACCTACAACAACATTGCCAAATTTGCTACTGGAAATCCTTTTAGAACTCACCACTGCACTAATCTAAAACAGCTAGGATGGCTTGAGCTACAAAATCAGCTTAAATTTCACCAACTTACCATAGCCCACAAGATCTTTTACCTTCCAACCAATACTTTCTACCCTCATTACCCCCTATAACAATCTTAATACCTTACGTTCATCAAATAAACTACTTGTCAGTATATGTAAATCCAACAATATGGCCGGTGACTCTCTATTCTCTAATACTGCTGGAAAATCCTGGAACCTACTTCCCAGTGAACTTGCATCATTGTCCTCTTTATCACTTTTCAAAAATAAACTGAAACCTTACATTAGAACACACTGGTTATGCCCCTGTTCTAAACCTGATTAACGTTCCCTTATTTAGTGGGCTCTGCTTACCTGCTAATCTCTCAGTACCAACTCCAATCCTCCTTTATTATATATACAACTTTGGACTTGCTATACTTAACTGACCTGTCCTGTTGATATTTACTTAATTTTAGAATTGAATTTAGTTTCTTTATTTACCTTACCTTGTCTTGTTGAGATTTTCTTTGTATATGCGATAAGTTTGATAGATAGTTATGTAGTTGAGCTTCCAACCTTTGTTAATGTATTGTACTAACATTTTTTTTTGTTACTTAATTCTCTTGGAGCTTATCTCCCCGGGCCTCTACTGAAAATGGACATATATCCAGTTAGACCAGCCCAGTCAACAAATGTAAAATAAAAATAAAATAAATAAGGTCCGTCACTATCGCACACTTACCTTACCCGCACCCTAAAGTCCGTCACTATTGCACACTTACCTTACATGTACCCTCACCCTAAAGTCTGTCACTATCGCACACTTATCTTACCTGCACCCTAACCCTAAAGTCCGTCACTAATGCACACCTAGCTTACCTGCACCCTAACCCTAAAGTCCGTCACTATCGCATACTTACACAGTCGCACTCATTTCGCATGTCGGTGTTTTCAGCGTCGGGATTTTGAACTGTCGATTATTTCCCTTGTCGGCCTTCTGGTGTTGGTGTTCTCGTTGTCGGCATTTAGAGCTTTCATTGTTCTCAGGTAGATCCGTTTTTGTGCATGATTCACTACTTGAATTATTGCATCAAGGATATATTAATATTGAGCTACATAATTTTTAAGTGTGGAAACTCTTAAACTGGAACAACTATTTGGGGTCCCTAAAATTCACAAGGATTTTAAAATTTACCTTTTCATGATAGTGATTTGATAGTGGCCGGTAGTGGATATAAGACTGAATTTCTGAGTATTTATCTTTGATAGCATTTTAAATCCACTAGTGTTAACTACTTCCTGTTATATAAAAGATTCCTGGCATCTTTTTGGATTTACTCAGTAGTTATGAGTTTTAAAGGGAATGAAACAATGTGTTTTACTTTGAAAGTTGTTTCTTATATGCCAGCATCCTACAAGAGGAGGGACTGAATATTTTCAGGGAAGTGATCAGTGAAACCAGTAGGATGAGTAATAGTGACATCAATATTATGTGTTTTAATGGATTTACTATTGAAAAATATTTTTTTTATATTCGATGATAAGATTTATCATCAAATTAAAGGTGTGGTGATGGGGCAACTGGAGCAAATTTGATCATGTATCACTGGGAACTAAATTATTTGTATAAACATTTTTTGTTTAAACTTTTTTTTTTTTTTTTTTTTTTTACAAATGCTTCATTGCTGATTTATTTTTTATTTGGAAAAGTAGTGAAGAGATGCTGAGGGATTTTGTCAATGAAATTAATCACAGTTCCTCCTTTTTAAGATTCACAATAGGTGAAATTGGTCACAGTGTGAATTACTTAGATATCACTTTAACTATGAATGCAATGAACTGTAGGCTCGATAGTAAAATTTACAAAAAACCTGCCTTCACAAACAATTATGTACATGCCAAACATGCCAATAGCTTGCATCCGAAGTTTGGGAAAAGGAATGTTATAAAGGGACAACTAGTAAGAGTGTTGAGGTTAACATCTGTACAAGAAGACTTTATACAAGAATTTCAATTGGTTCTAGAGAGGGGTTATAAACAAGATCTGGTACAAGGGTTTGCTGTTGTAGTAGTTAAGAAGAGGGAGAGTCATTTCAGGGAGAGTCATTTAAAGCCCATCATAAAACCTGGGTTGTTGAATGCAAACAACAATCAAAATAAAAAAAAAACATAAAAAAATACATAAATAGGGTTAACTTTAGTGTCCCAATTTGTTTACACTGTAATCAGATAAAATATTATTATTATTATTAACAACTGGAAAATTGTAGCAGGAAACTTTGATTTAAGTAAAGTAGTTGGTGAGGTACCACCATTAACATATAAAAACAAGTCAGTTTTAAGAGTTTATGTTAACATAAAGGATAATTCCACAATTAATATAGATAAGATAAATTTAGGTATACACTCTTGTAAATAATGTAAGTAGTTTAAATGTATAAATAAAAGCAAATTTGTGTTTTTACAGCATAATCAGAGGAAATTTTATATTAATAACTCGTTTAATTGTAATAGCACTCATATGTATAAGTCACTCAGTGTAGTAGTTGTATGTATGTTTATGCTGGTAAGACCAAAAAAAAAAGAAGTTCTGGGAACGTATTAAGAATCTTGTGACTGATATAAAAAATAAGAATTTAAATTTGGCACAGCATAATAGGGTTTGTGTCAATTTCAACAAGTTTGCCTTCAGTATTTTAGATAATGTACCTAGCAATTTAAGGGGTGGGATTTAAATAGCATTTTGGAAGTTAAGGAACTAAAATGGCAATTCATTTTAAATTCTAGTATTTTTCCATGTTTGAATGAAACTGTGAATATTGAGCGTTATTTGAAATCACTTCCAGCTATAAAATAACATGATTATATTTATCTTTACTTTTAGTTATATGGCTTGTACTTAGTCTGTGTTGTTAACAAGTTATGTGACTGTTAATTGGTATTTAAATGATGCTTCAATGACATCTGTATTTTATGATGAAGTTCAAAACATTTGGTGAGTGAAAGCTGTAAAAATTTTTGAATTTTTGTATGGTCTTATAATATCAGGTGTTGGTTTTGTTTTAAGTTGTTATTTTTCATCTGGCATCACAGTACCAGTATTTGTTTTTTTGGTTTCTGGTGTAAGCTTTTTCTGGTTTATGTAGTAAAGGCAGCCTGAGGTATGGAGATGAAGTGCCTGAAACTGGTAGAAGGATTTGTACTATGGGACAAAGAAAAAAAAAAAGTCAAAGCTGGAACCAAAGTAGCCCCACATCAATAAACATTCCAGGTGCCCTTTCACATATAATTACGATGGACAAAGGGACAGCCCAGGGCTATTTTCTTTCATCTCTTTTATCGTATGCTGCATCCAGGCTCCAGTCCAGGGAATGAATGAATTCTCTTTGCATGGAAATTTAATCCTTCATCTTATCACTGTTTCTGTATTCGGCAGACAGTCCAAGACTGTTCAAAGAATATTAGTTATCTAGCAGCTGGGAACTATAATTAGGAAATGTACTTAGTAGCAAAAGAGAAGTCAGACTGCCATGTGTGTATTTTATGCTCCTACAGACATCATCTACTTTTAGCATTTTCTTACAGCAGGCCAGGAGGTACAGTGGATTTAAATCCTCCAGTACTCTCTGTTAATAGGCCCACTACAAAAAGGTAGGGCATTTTTAGATTATCTTATTGTGTAGAATATTTTTTAATTAAAATTCTTTAATTCCTTGCTCTATAGATGAAAAAAATGCTGGAAACCCTGGCAGGCCAAAGAGACTATCATTTGTGAATTCAGCTCATCTTCTGGAGTATGGCTTGCAAACAGCTGGGAGAAGGCCTTGCCTGTTATTTCAGATACATAAAGCTCTACTCACATTGACAGTTCACCCTTCTGAAAGGTTGTGGTAAAAAATAATTCAGGCCATAATTATCTGTCTGGAATGGATAAGAAGTGATTAGAGTAACATGGCAGATAATTCACTCAACTCAAAGGTAATTTCTGCATAAATATACACAAAGCTTTTGCATGTCTATTCATTTATCAAGACTTCATCCTGACTTTATGCAGCAATGCTGAAGATGTAAAATATCGAATGAGGTGTCATATTTTTTCAGCCTAACCTGCACCGGTTCAGTTTAAGGACTGAAATCAGGTATTACTAATCAACTCTGGACAATTCAGCACATGCTTTCTCCTGAGTTTACTTAATTCATTTTGACAGACTGTAGCCTATCTAGGAGTTGAACACAAAAACCTAAGAATTCTGGATTTAATATTGCTATTTACCAAAATAGTATATAACTCATGCATGGAAAAATTATATTTCACCTGAAAGCAATAAGCTCTTAACAGGCTTCATCATGCAGTTTTCTCTCTTTCTTATTTTCAGTGGAGGCCCAGGGAGAAAAGCTCCAAGGTAGAGCATACAGTAAAAATCACAAAATGATTACAAGTTACACACAGTTTACAGACTCCAGTTGAGCAAGCAGGTAATATAATCATACATTTTTAAAGCAGTGTTGACAAATTGAATAGGCAATGTAACATGATTACAGACTATAGAAGAGGATCTAGTCAGGTTTTGAACAAGAACATAGCCAGTGAGTTTTAAAGTATAGCTTGAGGCTTTTTTTGAACTGAGTATGAGAGGGTTCAAGAGTAAGATCAGCAGAAAGAGAGTTCCAAGTTTTGCCAACAGTTAGCAAACTGAGAGTCCCCAGCAGAGTTGTCGATTTTGGATGTTTAAACCAGTAGTTTATTAGAAGAGTGAAGTGATCTCAGGTTGCTGTTGTGTATATGCTATATTTATATATATAAATATATGCATATATATATATATATATATATATATATATATATATATATATACACACACATATATATATAATGTGTGTGTGTGTATATATATATATATATATATATATATATATATATATATATATATATATATATATATATATATATATATACTTTGTCTCAACAAACATAGCAGCTTAAAAACAAGACCCCCACATTCACAAGTCACTCACATTGTTTTTCCAAAAGGGCAAAACCCCACTTTCCCCAACAGGATTAAGAATGACACCGATTTATTCAACACCACAACAAAGTAACCTCACAAGCCACCAAGCTGAAGGCTCTATCAAAGGCATGGCTAGAAACTCCACTGAAGAAATGATTCATCCTCCCAAGAATACCACACAAGAGATCAGCAACCATACAGCTCCAGTGAATGTTAATAACCAAAATTATTTTTTATCCTTCGACCTGCTGAACAACCAGGCATCCACAGAGACTCACAGAGAGAGAGGATGGGGGAGAGGGATGTGAAGAAGCAGGGGTCAGTCTCAAGGACTGAGATGGTTCTAACACATTTAACCTTAACTGCTCTCTCCCGTAAAGACATTTTCAACCTTACAGACTTGCAATTAGATCACCATAGTTGTTCCATTTTAGAAAAAGGTCTCAATTTTATACCAGCTCAAAGAGTATATGTTACTGATGTTATTATTGATTTAAAATTGTTTTGTAGAAAGTTTAACTCTAAACAAAGTTTTATGTTCAACAATATAGATTTTAATGATCTTTACTTTGGTGCTAGTCAGGTTTCTAGATTTCAGGAGAACTTTATGGGAGATAATGAAACTACGATGTTATAAAGTGTTAACCACCATCCTGTTTATTATTCTTCTTCTACTGACATTACTAGCCAGACCAGTAGCGAGTCAGATTCAGATAGCTAAGGTCCCAACCCCTTAGGTGGAAAAGCATTTTTAATCCTCCTCTTAACTAGTCCCTCAATATTTTTTCAAGAGTTTGTGAAAAAAAAATTAGAGCCACTCTTAACAAGAAACCACGTTCCAAGTGGCTCAATCTCTCCACACCAGAGATAAAGGCTCTTCAGCGGCTTAAAAATTAACCACATATCAGGATTATGAAGGCAGGCAAAGGTGCAGCCATAGTCCTTATGGACACCAGCACCTATGTAAGAAAATTGGAAGAAGCCCTATCCAATACGGATAATTACAGATTAGCCCCCCCCCCCCAGAAACTGTCACTCAAAATTTCTTGGAAGTAGATAAGATTACTTATGAACTATAAAATAAGGGACATATCACAAAATGGGAAGTTGATTTTATGTCAGCAAATATTCCTCTTATATGGAGAATGTTTGGAATTCCGAAAATGCACAAAAACCCAATTGATCCCCCACTTAGACAGACAAAAACACGAAAACTGAGTATATCATAGCACTTTTTGATTTCTTTCTTAACCCACTAGTACAAAGTTCAAGTTCTATCTTAAGGACTCCTGGGAATTCCTTAATGTGATCCACAAATGCACACCTTTCACAGGTCAGTGCACCATGGTCACTCTTGATATTGTGGCCCTTTACACTAGCATCTTACACCAGGAAGGCTTAGATTCTATCAGAGATTTCTGACGAAACACACCCAAAACCCCCACACCGAATTCAAGCCTATGTAACATTACTGAAACTAGTACTGGAAAATATATTTTTTTCTTTCAATGGCACAATTTATCATCAACTACAAGGAGTAGCCATGGGTGCCAAAATGGCACCAGCTTACACCAATTTGGTGCTCAGCTCCTGGGAAGCAGACATTCTCTCAAGACTTGAAGGCTTTGAATTTCTTAGTCTGTATAAACTTTATATAGATGATATCTTTTTCCTGTAGCGAGGATCACAAATTGAGCTGGAATTGTTTCCTACCAGAGTGAGTCAAAGCATAGGGTTCCTTGACTTCACCCTTTTGGTTTTAGGTAATGTAGTTAACTTTCTTGATATTACCCCTTCCAGAGACTCGGAGACCAGTACATTTATTTCTATGATCCACAGAAAGAGTACCTTTCAGAACAACTATCTGGATGTCACCAGTCAACACCCCTTACTTATGAACAGGAATATAGTGAAAGGGCAATTCATAAGGTTAAGATGCATAGTTAGTGAAGACAGCACATTTGTTAAAGATAGCCAGTACCCGAAGCAGCTGTTTGTAGAAAAACATTATCCAGAGGCTTTAATTAATCAGATTCTCAAAGAAGTGATGAACAATACGTACAGCAGATACCCCCTATCTCAAAACATGTCTTCATTAACACTAGGAAATCTAACGTTAATGACAACACCAAATTTCCCCTCCTGATCTCCCTAGACTCACAAGTCATAAGAGACATTCTTAGCAGGAACTGGGAGATCATTAGCAGTAGCCACGAATTGGTCAAGGCCTTAGGACCCTCCCCATCTTTGGCTATAAGAAAACACAGTCTCTTAAGTCGCTATTTGACTCTGGGCTCTCCCATAACACTAAAACCTACACCTTTACTCCAGGAATGTATTACTGTGGCAGATGTGTATGCTGCAAATACATAGCCATAGGTACATCTTTCACTTTGAGATGCCCCAAGTTCAGAATTTTCTTTCAAGAAGCCTTTGACTGTAACACCACTAATTTAGTTTATCTTGCTGTTTGTGCTCAATGTGATACATTCTACATAGGGAAAACCATCAGGAAGCTGAGCGATCACATTAAGGAACACTGTCAGGCATTGAGAAATAATGACCTTAAAAATGCATTAGCTAGGCACAATTAGCCCTAGGTGCAAAGAATTCAGCTTTATTGTATTAGAAAAAATTTCCAGTTTGTGGGGAGATTGCAACCCCCAGCTCGAAGTGAAAGAACTCAAATGGCAAATTAAACTGCAAGCAGACACGCCCCCTGGCTTAAATGGCAATTTAAATGTAAAAAGCATTCTAAAACTGAACAGGTAGGGTGGGAAAGGTTACTCCCCATCCAAAGTTCTTTATATAATTTGTAACTGTTAAATTTCTTTATTTCTGATGAAGTTCGACTCACACAAAGGAACGAAATCGCTCAAAATGTTAAGCTTTGTATGCTATGAAAGTGACGATTAAAGTTTACAACTTTAAGTTCTGGCTGTGGTTTACTTTCCTCAAAGTCCAAAAAAGATTTCTGTGTTAACATTTATATATATATATATATATATATATATATATATATATATATATATATATATATATATATATATATATAATATCAGATATAGATATACTGCTTCCATCTTATTTACTACAATCCTTCAATTATAAAACATAACATTCCATTACCATTTGGTATTTCCTCATTCTCTAATTTTTCTTGCCTTCAGTGAACCTTATCCCCACAAAACTGTCTATGCCTTTTTTTTCTCATATAACATGTTTTTCTTCTTACCTGCTAAGCATCAAGCTCTTTTCCTGCTGGTCATAGGCCTATCGGTTCCTCACCACTCAGGGAGTACCTGAAATGGAGGCTGGAGCCAAATGAATGGGGCCATCATCTAAGCAATTGTGAAAGTTTGTACCTACAAGCAATGACATTTCTGTTTCAGCCACAGTGGCTAAAGTGGGCACTTGTGTCACTCTGAGCACCTATTATGCCTTCCCCATGTGTGCATAAGTGCTCTCACTGACTTGTCAAGTGAAGGCTACCATCAGCATATTGTTAAGCCAAGCCCATGTCCCCAGTTAAGAGCTGCAGTTTTGTCACCTGCAATCATCCACTTATATGTGGCAAAGCAGTTAACCAGAACACCAATCCCTATTCTCCAAATGTTCAAGCCAGCACTAGAGACTCACTCTAGCCATCCCTCACATGGCTCGTCCAGCACTCAAGATTCTAATCTAACTCCGGTGATGTGGGTCATAGTCAGAAATGTATTCCTTTGTAACACACAACCAAGCCTTTTTGTGCTTTTTACCTACTTTGCCTCCTCCTCCAATAAAAAAAAAAAATTGCTCTCTCCCCCACATACCCCTCTCTGAGTCAAAACAAATCCTGAATGTAGGTTTCCAGCCCAGATTTCAGTAAGACAATCTCATCTGCATGTTACATCCTGTCTGTCTAACTTCTCCCTAATCCAGGACTAACCTCACTCACTTACCCTCATTTACCATCCCAAGTCTGTGCTCCTTAGCTCAGTCCTTCAGCCAATCATTATGCCTGCTAATTCTTTCTTTCCTTGTCAGACTGACTGGTTGTCCCTCAGAAAAACTTTTGTATGATCCAGTTCTTATAAATTTCAGCTACTTCTGTATTACTCTTACTAGCTTGATCCACACTGCCCAGCAACATGTTATTTTACATCACACATACTGGGGGTTAACCACCTCCACAACAGTCAACAATTTCTGATACATACCTTTTGCTCCTTTTGCAAATGCCTCAGCAGCCTCTTCCTACAGCTACCTCCATTGCCTACGCTAAGTTAACTTCCTCTTATAACAGGAATGATTACTGAACACTTCTGCATCTTACTACTTCTTGTGTTACTACATCCTTGGCAACCACCCCATTTTTTTCTTTCTTATTCTTCATATTAGCATGAAAACTCTTTCTTACAAAACCCTTCCCTCATCTTTAACTACCTGACATAATTTTATACCTTGATCTGCCCCAGCTACCATTTCCCAAATTAATCTCCCTTTAAGCCATCCTGTCTCTTCCACTTCTCACCAAAATCACTGATTTCCAGTGTAAATCCTCCCTTTTGGTTTCAACCCTCAGTGATTTTATTATCTGATTGACAGTCGGTGCACAGTTTCTTCTAACAGTCTTCTTGTGACTACAAACAATCTGAAGCATGCTGAACTGGCTTGCACAGAATGTCTGCTACCTATAACATTTTATGCAGTGTCATGTTCTAAAATTATGTTCTTATGTAGCCTGTGGCTGTGTTATGCAATCTGAAATTAGATACATGAATTCAACAGAGAAAAAAAAAAAACAATTGTTTTAGCAGTTTAGCTTGCTTTTTATATGGAATCTGGATAGCTGATATTTTACTAGGAATTGCCTTTGTCTTTATCCATCAGACTACTAAGATAGGACATTTGCTTGGTGGTATATGAAGCCCGACTGACCGAATCCTGTTTGAAAACTTCCACTTAGAGCATATATTGAGTACAGTCAACACAGTACTGAATAATCTGCTACTTAAAATTAAACTTAACAAAAATAACAGAAAAATTGGATAGATGAAAGACTATCAAAAACTTTGGCATACATTTCTCTTCACTGTGAGTCACACCACAGTATTCAAAACAAGATTCATAGGTACATGAGCATCAGAAAAATATTAACAAAAGATAACAGTGATCAACTTTCTTAAAGGATATAGCCGTTCTGGTTGTGCAGAAAGATAAAGTAAAGCCCTGAATACAACTCAGGAGGCCCATGTTCTATTAGCAGCTTGGGTGACTGATGGAGTGACAGGGAGGGAAGGATGCACCTATCCAGGGGGTGGAGGATGGCATGTGGGTGTCTCTTGGCGACAATCCCTGGTGGAGGCCAGTGATGTCACTGTTGGAAGATGGTTGGCAGGTGGAAAGTGTGCCTGGCTGAGATGCTGTGGAGGTGGGGAGATATGCCACTAACACAGCCACCCAGGGACCATACCACATGCTGCCACAAAAGGGAGGGAGGTAGGGATAGGTAGGCTATAAGTTAAGACCCCCTCTGGATGGAAGTGCTGAGACCCATAGCCTTGGTTCTGTGAGCATCCTCAGTGTGAAATACTGGATAAGGCTATGGGCATGGAGTGGCTGGTAGACCACACTCAGACAGGGCACAACACCCGGGCCGGTACAATAGCAGAAAGAGAGAGGAGTTTGAAAAAAAAAGTTACGTGAAGGCCAGCAGTTATTATTTATACAGTTAAGAGATAATGACAATACAGCTGCTACTGATTAATACAGCAACTACTTCAAGCTGAATAAATGTTAGAACTCTATGTAGACACGGACTGTTACATTTTTTGATATTTTTTAAACCATGTGAGATACAGTTCATAGCTCTTAGACTTCAGGCTCTTAACATGCAATAGTTGGTACCACCTGATGTGAATATAGAGCTTCCCATGCAGGTATCTTGTTTCATTTAAAATGTAGCCAAGGAGCCTTATGACAAAATGCTGTAAGGAAGTTTATTGTCAACACCAGGATATTCTCTGATGCAAAGTGATCTACCTTCCTGCTGAGGAAGATGGCATCCTAGAATGAGATCTGCTTGAAGTTAATGCAACTGTCCAGGCCAGAAACAAGACATAAAATTTCAAACAGAAAGTGATCTATAGATTCTTTCTATACTAATCCCAGAACACCTTGGTAGATGCAGTGAAATACATATTGTAACTAAAATTAGTCTGTTTTCCATATGACATTTTATCCATTCACTATATTATATATGCAGGATGAAGCAAGATGTTATCACTCTAGTTTAGAATTAGGGCAAAGCACATAGAGAGTCTAGGAAGAAATTAACACAACCATATTTTCCCCAGTCATAATAAATAAAAGAACTTTTCATCTTTATTATTTGTACTTATTCATTTGATCAGGACACACAGAAAATCATCCACTATAACCACCATCAAGTCAGGCAGATGGGACCCACATTTAAAATACCAAGTCAGAGATGGCACTTCATGAATACAGCACTCTCATTCCTTATGTTGCTCTGAAATGTTAGTACTAGAACATGAATCTAAGTACCTTGTGTAGGGATGGAACCCACAGCCATATGATCTTCCCAGTTTGCTATGCTAATGGCGCTGTTTCACAGGCCCTGTGCCAATTCACAATATCAAACACCACTAAATACCATATTTACTGTAAAGGACATGCTAGGATAGATGGCACACAGTTTATCCTGCTAGGCAACCTGACATCCCTTCCATGATATCTCACTTCAGAGGTTGCACAGTAGGTGTTCTCAACACAGAGTTGCTTGTAAGCCCTAGGTCTTTCTGACAGATTAGCTCTTTTCAAGGAGTTAACCTGGAAGACCATTCTCTTATCAGCCTGAAAGTAGTGGTCTGGCTATCTAAATCATTTCATTTTATCCCCCACTATTTTACCCTTCATGTCATTTCTTTCCAAGTCTGTTCTTCCAGCATAGAATGGGTGACAAATCTTCCTGCTCCCTCAAGCACATCAGCCGACCACTTCAACCATGAATATGTCTAAACCACAATTATTAAATGGGCATTATCTGCTCTTCTGTGACACACTGATGTCTTACGTATGGGTCTATATTAAATACAAACTGATCGACACATAAATGTCAAACTCCAAATACAGCGAAGGACAAGAAACGCAAAAATCACAACGTCAAAACGTATTCCCGGAAGCAACAGCACCACACAGGTAAGGTAAGCCCAATGTAACAAACCTAAAGCAAAACACTATTTAAAACGTTTTTGCAGGGGGGCTTGCATCCCCCACACCCCCCTACTTAAATATACCAACTCCGAGACTGCACTAAACTAGTCACCATCCCCACAAGAGGAGAAAACATACTTGATCTCATCATCACGAACATGGGATCAAAATGTTCAACACCGGAAGTATACCCCTCACTGGTGAGATCAGATCATAAACTAATCTCGCTGGAGGTCCTCATCCCGCCCCCACCTGAAACAAAAAAGACCACAGTGAAAAACTTCTCAAAAGCCGATTTCACACTTCTAAAAACTAGTGTGGTCTCCTTTAAGGCCCCTGAGCCAGTGGTAAACATTACTCAAACCGCTGAATCACTTACAAATGCCTTCTACCAGCACCTACAGGACTGCATGGATCAGGCAATCCCAAACAAAACTAAGACTCTCTGTACCAAAGGCAAGCGTCCAGTCTGGTGGACCCCATCCATAAACAAGCTCTACAACAAAAGGAGGAAGCTACTACAAGATAGAGCAAAATCCTTGAAAGGTAAGACACCTTTGATCATTATAAGTAAAAACTAAGAGCTCTCATAAAATCATCCAAGGCAAATTTTGAGAGAAAAATCGCCAAGGACTCTAAAGACAATCATAAGGCCTTCTTTAGCTATGTTAGAAACCTAGGAGGAAACTCCCAGATATGCTCAGAATTAGTTCAAAATTATGTGAAAATTACTGAACCTACACACATTGCCAACATACTGGCTGACAGGTTCCGGGCAAACTCCCTCCCCAAAGGAGAGATATCTATTCCAGAGGATTGTAGCCCCCAAACATCTCCAACGCCCAGGTGAGAACTGCCCTCACTAAGGCAAAACACAGCATCCATGGGACCGGATGGTGTCCCCGGCTGTGTGCTTCACGAACTCAACGAGGAATTAAACCCACAGTTAGGACAGCTGTTTAATCTTAGCCTCACCTCAGGATACGCCAAGGAGTGGCGCCGCGACTGTGGTCCCACTTCATAAGGGCGGTGCCTCCACAGACCCTGGAAATTACCGCACCATTAGCTTGACAAGCCTTATCTGCAAAGCCATGGAGAGGATCATAATGGAACTCATAAATAAAGACATAGGGAACTTGCAGACTTTGGATCCAACCCAGTTTGGCTTTGTCAAAGGCAGATCCTGCCTCTTAAACTTGGTTGACTTTTTCGAGACAGTCACCAAGGCCATTGATGAGGGAAAGGCAGTCCATACAGCCTACCTCGACCTGGCAAAGGCCTTCGACACAATACCCCACTCAGGTATCATCGAAAAACTCATCAGCTTGAATGTAAACCCATACATCACAAGATGGGTTGCAAACTGGCTAAGTGACAGAACCCACAGGGTCAGAGTTGCTGGAGCCATGTCAGACTCAAAGCCTGTCACAAGTGGTGTCCCACAGGGCTCAGTCCTGGGTCCACTCTTGTTCGGCATCTACTTTTCTGAAGTACAAGCAAACACAGGAGGGTTATGGCTGACAAAGTTTGCAGATGACTGCAAACTGGGCCATAGTCGAAAACACATCTGACACAGATATCCTCCAGAAGGGCCTCACAGAAACGGATAACTGGTGCCAGAGCCATGGCCTGAAGTTAAACGCCAAAAATGCATAGTCATACCGAAAAACAAGGTTACCCCTAGCTACCATATAGGTGGCAATCCACTGAGCACAGAAAAAGTCATCAGGGATCTGGGGACCCAGGTTGACAGTAGCCTCGCTTGACACTCATGTTGCTAAAGTAGTTAGGAAAACCTTCTATATCGCCCACCTGATCATGAAGGGATTCACATCTAGATCAAGGGAGGTCATCGCCCCTGTACTCATCACTCATTAGACCTATGATTGAGTACAATGCCCGTTCGGAATGTATCTGACCAGACACCTGCTGCAGCTTGAAAGGCCCCAAAAGTTCCTCACCAAAAGGATAAAGGGTCTCAAAAATATGTCTTATGCTGCCCGACTGAAAGAACTCCAGCTCTATTCAGTCTCATACCGCTTGCTCAGAGGTGACCTGTGCCTGACATATAAGGCCATGTCAAACCCAGATTTGATGAATATGCTTCACCTCAAAAATCTAGATCCCTCAGAACCACAAGGGCGGAGACTTAAACCTTGACACGGTTATAAATAGAACGTGCTGGAGGGACAGATTCATCACCCAGAGACTCCCTATGCTGTGGAACAAAATCCCGGTACATGTGAGGCAGAGCACCTCTCTGGCCTTGTTCAAGAGGAATCTTGACCAATGGATGGGAGATCGCAGATATACCCCAGGGATTACTTCAGTGTCACTGCTTGACAGAGGCACAGCAAAATGATAGGCATAGTTTTTATTCAAACTAAAGGGGTGGCGAAAGCCACATAACTATGGGCTAGGCTTATAAATGCCCTTGGGCAGATAGCCTAGTATGAACCTATGAACCTATGAACCTATGAACTACAGTGGATAAGGATTTATTTCCTCATCCCCACGATCACCTTGCTGGCCAAAAAAAGGTTGTTCGACATTCCGGATTCACTTTATTCGCTCTTCGCTGTATTTAGAGTTCGACATTTATGTGTCGATCAGTTTGTATTCGCAAAAGTGAGCTTTCGTGATTTTAATATAGATCCATGCATTCCTCCTACCATTTGAGAGACAAATCATTACATTCTTTTAGCTTTTTTAATTCTAAACCATAGACAAGAAAACAATGTAGACCCATACAAACTGAGAAGGTTAGTCAGTTATAAGATGAGATGATATCTTAGTATAAAAAGAAATGTTAAATATACAGTAAATATAAAAATGTTTGTATAACTGTTGAAGTTTGCTTACATACTCCTCTTGTTTCAAGGTAGTGCTTCCATTTGTGCATATTAAATATTTAATTCCTGTAAACCCACAGGACAGAATGTTAACATAAGAAATTTAAACTTTTTCTGAGACACTGAATTCTATAGTTCTCCTAACAGTTGTATCTTAATATATTGCCCCATTCATACTATCTACACTTGTAACAGAAAAAAAAGGTAGGAGGGACAGTACCCTACTCAGAAAGGGACAGTACCCTACTCAGAACTTCTTAAGTGGAACATGTCAGTCAATAAACAGTACTTGTAAACAAGTACTTGGAAAACGATACAGACTTTGTTTTCAATCCAAGTATGTGTTCTGGCAGGATATATGTACAGCTCAGTGCTTTTAACACATCACTAAATTCAGAAGTAAATGCAACCTAAATTGTACATCTGGTAGTCTTGCTTCCAGTTATACAAAATCAAGGCTTTATGTGTTTTTTTTTTTAATGTTAATGTTTGATTTAAGGGTCACTGGACATTTAAAACATGTATTAGTATTGTTCACAGAGAACATTACCATTAACTTAAGGTCAACTTCTTTTTCAGCTTACCCAAGTTTGATATAATTTTTACAGTCTGAAAAATCATTTCAGTAACAGAACATTCAAACCAAATGTGTTCCAGTTTGATGGCTTTGGCTAATCATATTAATCTTAATGGCGGTGCAGCAGTTAGCGTTGTTGCCTCACAGCAAGAGGCTCTCCGGTTCGATTCTCGGCTGGAGTGTCTTCTGTGCAAAGTCTGTATGTCCTCCCCGCAGTCGAGTGAATTTAAAGACATGAAGGTAGGTGCGTGCCTGTGTGGGTGTGCCTTCCTTGAAGGTTGGGTGCCGGGCTGGCAACTCGACACTGTAAAAACTCACTGCCAGTCATTAGCGGATCGGAGTTCCGCTGTGGCGACCCCTGACCCAGAAAAGCTGAAAGACAGTTTTATTAATCTTAATGAAACTTAAAAAAAAAAAAAAAGACATAGACTAGGATTCATAGACAAGTCCTTCAAGTCTCTGCAGTGCTAGCTTTTGTGGAGGTTGCTGTATGAAGCAACTCAAAGCTAATCAGATACATATTAAATATATCATAGCACAAGCATATAGAAGCAAAGGATCACAAAAATAAAGGGAAGTGCACAAATGCTATATGGCAAAAAATGACTACAGTAGGGCATGTGACCACCATGCTCAATGGCAGGAGGAGTGCTGCAGTGGACATGTGACCACCGTGCTTTATGGCAGGAGTGCTACAGTGTGGCATGTGACCACCATGCTGTATGGCAGAAGGAGTGCTACAGTAGGGCATGTGACCACCATGCTGTATGGCAGAAGAAGTTATACAGTATGGCAAATGACCACCATGCTATATGGCAGAAGGAGTGCTACAGTAGTGCAAGTGGCCATCAAGTTGTATGGTAGGAGGAGTGCTTCTGTATGGCATATGACCACCATGCTGTGTGGCAGGAGTGTTACAGTATGGCATGTTACCACTGTACTGTATGACAGGAGGAGTGCTACTGTACGGCATGTGACCACCATGCTGTATATACATACAGTAGGGCATGTGACCACCATGATGCATGGCAGGAGGACTGCTAGAGTAGGGCAAGTGACCACCATGCTGAGTATCATGGCTACGGTAGACTTGCATGAATGAGTCAATCCACACCTATATGAAAAGTGTATTGCAGCATAATTGTAGATCATGGATATCTGGCACAAGAAGGGCAGCACAGCAGCCACTAAACTGGCCAACACTGGTGTGCACAGCAAAGTGTCATTGTCATTCATCATATAAATTGGAATGGAATGGGGGTATACAGGAAAGTAGGAAAAAGGAGAACAGCAAGAAGACCTAAAATAACAAGAGTATCCATAAAGCATAAAAGGTGGGAGTGGAAGGAAGATTTTTTTGGGGAACCAGCCTCATTTGTAAGATGTCCAAAAGATGGGTAAGCAGGGAAAGTAGTGAGGGAAGGCTGTGGATGAGACAGAGAGAGAAGGAAAGGGAAGGTAGCAGAAACAGACAGACAAAGAATACATACAGATAGGAGCAGTGTATACATACATAAGTGGGGAACACAGTGGCTAGAACAAGACATATGGACTGGACAAGTGGTGATGAGGAGGGTTGGACAAAAAACATGAAATGAGGAATGACATAAAAGAGGTCAGGGTGTCACCATCTCAGGTCAACCTACCTATGCCAGTACTGCTCACCAGAAAAGAACAGATGATGCCAGTGGCATCACTTGTCATTCTAACAAGCTCATGCCTGGCATTCATCTGCTGCAATGGCCCACCACAATGACCCAGCAGGTGGACCTTGAAGTTTATAAGTAGGAAGAACACAAAACTTGTGCTCTTAATTCCACACCACATTGGAGCCCTGCAATTCTCAATGTCTGAAGTTGCCATAGCCATTTCCTCAGGTCCATTTGAGGAGAAAAATGGTAGATCTATGCACACAGATGTACCTTTGTGTATCACATACCATTGTGAAATGTAATGCTGCAACATAATGCTGTGGCAGGTGCATCTATGACATGTGCATAAGCCTACTGGTCACATGCTTCATGGTTACTGTGACATGTACAGCTAGTGCCACTGTACTGTGGTAGCACACTGCACCCTAGCAGCAGTTCAAAGTCAGTGGCACTGTTTTCATTTGCACAATTGCCATGCCAAGAGGCCATTATTAGCACAATATAAACTGCTGGCACTATTTTGAGCAACAGCACAATTCAATTGTGTGACTGTATAATAGAGGACCTATAGCAGGGAGACATAAACCAACTGCAGAGTAACATGAAGTATAGTGACAGGGAGCACATAGTGCTGCTAAGGTTACTGGTGACTTCCTAGGTGCTTCCGTGAGTTAAAGTACAACAGTTCACAAATGGTTTCTCAGGACATGCAATCTATTCATATGGGTGAGTCCAGATCTGTGGCGGTCAGGCATAGACCATCCCAATGCACATGCAATCTATTCATATGGGTGAGTCCAGATCTGTGGCGGTCAGGCATAGACCATCCCAATGCACACTATACAGACCATTGTTGAGACAGCATTTGTGTCACCTGTCAGCACACATCCTGACATCTCTGTCCATGGGCATCCTCAAGACTATAGCTCTTCTAACTCATCACCTAGGACATCTCACCAGGCTGCTTTCACATGGTCCTTGCTCCCCCTGCTTATTGATATTATCTAGGACATGAACAATAATGCTTATCAGGCTCAACACATGGGATACCCTGTCATGTGTATGTGCACTGTCCTATACTTGTATGCATTCTCTGCTCCCTGCACTCTAAGATAACCCAGTGGAAGCCACCAGCAGTTGCATTGTGCCAATTTAACGCTAACATTTGAGGATATGATCCCTGACTCCCCACAATCACCCAGAATAAGTGGCTATAGTGTTCCCCTCCCATGACAGCACCATACATTATTGTGTTACACGCACCTGTGTAAATGATGAATAGTGTGCCTTATCTACACCATAGCCTGTACTTTCCTGACTCTCCCTCCAGCCTATCTGTTGCTGCTATGACTACCAGTGTGTATACAGACCTGCATATGTATCATGTGCATTTACCTACCAACAAAATGAGCCTTTGCAAATTCCCTACACAGGAAGCTTTTGTATAAAACAGATCATGTATGCCTTATGTGTAAATCATGTGAACTGCTTTGGTGCCACACAGATACAGTGCAATGAAAAAGTATTTGCCTCTTCCTGATTTCTTTTTTTTTTTTTTGCATGTTTGTCACACTTAAATGTTTCAGATCATTAAACAAATTTAAATAATAGACAAAGATAACCCAAGTAAACACAAAATGCAGTTTTTAAGTGATGATTTTATTTATTAAGGAGAAAAAAACTGCTCAAACCTACATGGTCCTATGTGAAAAAGTAATTGCCTCCTTGTTAAATCATGAAGTAACTGTGGTTAATCACATTTTTGGGAAAGCTGAGTTCAATTTCACTAGCCACACCCAGGCCTGATTACTGCCAGACCTGTCGAATCAAGAGATTACTTAAATAGACCTGTCAGGCAAAGTGAAGTAGGCCAAAAGATCCCAAAAAGGAAGACATCGTGCCGCGATCTAAAGAGATTCCGGAACAGATGAGAAACAAAGTAATTGACATCTATCAGTCTGGAAAAGGTTACAAAGCCATTTTTAAAGCTTTGGGATTCCAGCAAACTATGGTGAGAGCCATTATCCACAAATGGAGAAAACATGGAACAGTGGTGTACCTTCCCAGGAGTGGCCGGCCTACAAAAATTACCCCAAGAGCATAGCGAAACTCATCCAAGAGGTCACAGAAGAACCCAGAACAACATCTAGAGAACTGCAGGCCTCACTTAAGGTCAGTGTTCATGACTCAACCATAAGAAAGAGACTGGGCAAAAATGGCATGCATGGCAGAGTTCAAAGGCGAAAACCACTGCTGACCAAAAAGAACATAAAGGCTTGTCTCACTTTTGCCAAAAAACATCTTGATGATCCCCAAGACTTTTGGGAAAATATTCTGTGGACTGACAAAACAAAAGTTGAACTTTTTGTGAGGTGTGCATCCCATTACATCTGGCTTAAATGTAACACAGCATTTGAGAAAAAGAACATCATGCCAACAGTCAAACATGGTGGTGGTAGTGTGACGGTCTGGGGCTGCTTTGCTGCTTCTGGGATGACTTGCTGTGATTGATTGAACCATGAATTCTGCTCTCTACCAAAAAATCCTGAAGGAGAATGTCCGGCCATCAGTTCATGACCTCAAGCTGAAGCGCACTTGGGTTCTGCAGCAGGACAATGATCCAAAACACACTAGCAAGTCCACTTCTGAATGGCTTAAAAAAAAACAAAATGAAAGTTTTGGAGTGGCCTAGTCAAAGTCCAGACTTGAATCCAATTGAGATGCTGTGGCATGACTTTAAAAAGGTGGTTCATGCTCAGAAACCCTCCAATATGGCTGAATTAAAACAATTCTGCAAAGAAGAGTGGGCCAAAGTTCCTCAACAGCGATGTGAAAGACTCATTGCCAGTTATCGCAAATGCTTGACTGCAGTTGTTTCTGCTAAGGGTGGCACAACCAATTATTAGGTTTAGGGGGTAATTACTTTTTCACACAGGGCCATGTAGGTTTAGATAGTTTTTTTTCCTTAATAAATAAAATCATCACTTAGCATTGTCACCTCACAGCAAGAGGTTCACCTGTTCGATTCTCGGCTGGAGCGCCTTCTGTGTGGAGTCTGCATGTCCTCCCCATGGTTGAGTGATGTTAAAGACATGCAGGTAGGTGCGAGCATGAATGGGCATGCCTTCGTTGAAGGTTGAGTGTCGGGCTGGCAACTCGGCACCATAAAAATCTGCTGCCAATAATGAGTTGACCGGAGTTCCGCTGTGGCGACGCCCTAACTGGGAAAAGCCAAAAGTCTTTTTAATTAAAAACTGCATTTTGTGTTTACATGGGTTAACTTTGTCTAATATTTAATGTTTGATGATCTGAAACATTTAAGTGTGACAAACATGCAAAAAATAAGAAATCAGGAAGGGGGCAAATACTTTCCATTGCACTATATGTTAAAAATAATCCTCTCAGCTTAACAGAACACCTAGTAGTTTAGGGAGTAGAAGCTCTTCCTATTGATGCATCAACTTCACTCTGGACCAGGTGGGGTCCTGATGGTAACATGTACACAATATATGGTTCCTAGGACCTCAGGGAGACAGGCCATGTTGCAAAAATCTCACACAGTGCTGTTTTAGTGAAGAAGATATGTTCCTGCAGAAGCTGTAGCATAATTTCAAAGAACTGGTTTAGGATTCATCAGGTTGAGATCTGTGATATATTTAATGTGTCCCTCACAGATTTCTGGAATGTCTCTATAGCCAAGATAGTTAAAGCTGCACATAAATAGGCATATCATATCTTTCCCTAAATTCCACCTGAGGGTAGCACAGTTCTCTTTGGTCCCCCACAGTCTCCTTGTCCACAAGGAAATGGTCCATAATCTGCTGGTCAGTGAGTTAGTGAGAGTGACGCCCCTGCACTGGCCCAGCAATCAAGAAGCCTCAATCCTCACCACTAACACCAGTGAGGGGCATCCACACTGGGAAGGATAACAAGTAAACACACAGTAAAGTACAAGCTCCCTTAAGAGCACACAGAGATCACAGTCAGTCTGGGGCTGGTTTCTCCCTTTCTCTCCAAATCCCCAATAAGACTCCCCACTGGCACAGCTATAGAGTGGGGCCCTTAGCCAGGGTCCTAAGCCAAGTCCTCCTAGCACTCTCTCTGTCCAACTAGTGCTTCATGTCCCTGCCCAAGTAGCTGACAGACACACACACACACACACACACATGCGCGCACACATACACACTTTGAGATATAATTTATATACAACCACACAGACACTCCTGGGGAAGGCTGCACAGGTTCACTAGCTGTGCCCCTTCTGTTCAGGCTATAAGGTAGTATCACTGCCACCAGGACCCTTACTTATCAGCTACTAAAAATGCCCTTACTAAAGGGGGTCCAATTATTACTGTGCAATATTATTACCAACTGGAAAGTGTGACTGAACAGTAAGACTATTAGAGTGGCTTTGTATTATCATTATATACATGCAAAGTACTCTAGAGCTTAAATTATCCCTACACAAAACAGCCACAGTTGAAAGGTTTAAAAATATTTAATAATAAATAATACGAACACACGACAATACTTCTTACTACACAGTGCTAGTCACGAGTTTGTCTAATCTTCCTATTTCCTAGCTATAGCTAAGAGCAAACACAGTTCTAAAATAAACTTGCATATGGAGCAAGACAGTCCTGGTGATGTTGGATGTTCTGAAGACAAATGCAAAATGTTCTGAGTCTCTCTGTCCTTAAATCAATAACATAGTACTACTGACTCATTTCAGATTACATCATTTTTTTCTCTGGTTCACAGGCTAACAGAAACTCAGAGTTTAGTAGCCCTTTTGATCTTGCACCTGGTCAGGAAGCTACAGCAGTAAAAGACATTATACATGCAAATTCTAACAATTAACTCTGGTCTCAAAATAATAGCAAGAATTCCTTCATCCAGACATCTCGGCTCCGAGTTTTGAGATCAAACAATTATACAGTGCTTGACTTATCAGCTTTCCACCAGCAAAGTGCAATGTGGTTACATTTTTGAAGTTCAACATTTAACACTATTTTCTTCCATTTAAGAGAACAACCCTGTGGCTTATATTAATATTTACAAATGACAGAATTATCTACAAAATTCTATCTGGCTAGGCTGGCAGCCTTCACTTATCTTCACAGTGAGTTTGTCAGGTACTGTACATCTCTTTTTTGCTGTGGATGGCCGTGGTGTGCAACACTGCAGTCTCTAGCTCAAATGGGGCCATTAGCACTTGCCACTCTGCTAATTCTGTTGTTGCTCCCAGCATCACTCTCCTTGTGTACACCATAAATGTCAGTGTTCAAAATAAATGTGCACTAACAAGCAGCAAACCTATTCTGTTAGTTTCTGAACTGGTCTGATATTTTTGGTTCCTTTGTTTCCATGCAGCTGATTTGCATGCTATTATTTACTATTTAGCATGTTCTGCATATTGCTCTTTTTACCACAGCACAATCACACTACGTCTCTAAATCTCTCACATCTAGCACATATCTGCTATCCACACTAAACTGCACTGCACATTTGACAAACCGTCTATAAAACCTGTCCATAATTAGTCATCAAATACAGAATATGGCTCCATGTCATGCAAAAGAAGCTTAAATGGCTGGAAATCATAAGACTAAAGCCAAAATCTTGGAAATTACAAAAGACAAAAAACTGCAACTCCACATCCTGAAATAATGCTAACTAGGTAGTTGAAAGCAAATACAAAATACTACCTTAATAAAACAAATGCAAAATATATTATTTATTTATTTATTTTTATTTATTTATTTAACATTTGTTGACCGGGAAAGTCCGACTAGGTTCCACAGATCCTGTTTTCAGTGGAGGCCCGGGGAGAAATGCTCCAGAAGCATGTTTTTAGAATGTGGGAGGAAACCGGAGTACCCGGAGGAAACCCACGCGAACGCAGGGAGAACATGCAAACTCCACACAGAAGGCACCCCAGCCGGGAATCGAACCGGAGAACCTCTTGCTGTGAGGCAATGGCATTAACCGCTGCACCACTGCGCCGCCCATATTAAACAATGTTTTCCAGGGTGTCAATTTCCCTGCACCCCCACCCCCAAATGCATACTATAATGGTTTCCTATTGAAATGTCAGTACTCAAAATGCTGAGTGCTGACAAGTAAAAAAAAAAAAGACTGAAAACACAGGAGAACAGTGAATCTCCAAAATTGCTCTTCTCCTTAAAATTTCTTTTTGCCCTATAAGATATATATATATATATATATATATATATATATATATATATATATATATATATATATATATACCAACTCCAAGATCAGCATACCTTGGAGAAAAAGGAATACTCCGAGAAATGGCATCTTGGACTTAGTATATGTTGGTCTAGTCTTCCAGCCATTCAGTCTCTGCGTTCTGGAACTCACTCTATTGGGTCCTGATGTTTCAAATGATTACCTAATATAAATCCAAGGTTGCATGCCGTTTTGTTTCCCACAGTGGTATTGCCATAGATGTGTGACTAAATTCTTTGTTGTCAGGGTTGTAAAACCTTGGATTTACAATATGTACTTAGTGGTGGATGGCACAATTCCCACAAGCAGTGCATGGAACTTCCTCCCTGCAAAACACATTGTTTATTTATTTTCATTTGGTGTGTTATATGCTTGGACTGGTTTAAGAAAACTTTACCTGACTATGAGAAGCGAATTTGCCTGACAAGTAGCCATGAGCAAGGTATGTGTAATTCAGAAAATCAAGCTACATGACATGGCTAGCCCAAATAATGTGATTGACTGTGCTGTATACTAATAATAATATAATGAGGCATTGTCTATGCCAATAAGACAAAATAAGATGGCAGAGTGATTAAAAAACATTTATAAACCACATAACAGCACTGCCCAACTGTATATTTGAACATAGCCACATGCCCATGTTCAAAAGGAGTAAATTCCAGAATTATGTTAGGAGTTGCTACAGCCATAGTAAATGCTTATCTGCTGGAGGCTCTCATTGCAACTGCTATTCCCAAAGGTGTGCGATGACGCCTCTGGAGGTGCTGGGTCCTCTGACTGTGCTTACCATCTCATGGCCCCCACAAGACCAACATTATGGACCAGTATCATGTTGAAACACCAGGCAAATCATGGAAATGTGACAACCCCATCTGCAGTCCTATGGGCGTTGTGCATACCTATCTCAGTGGATGCAAAGTTATGTGTTGCTTTACATATATTAGCTACAGGGATCTTTCAGTGACCTGCTGGGGACACAGTAAGGGTATCCCAGACATCTGCCTTGAGAATACTTCATCAGTTTCTCAATGCTATAATTCAGCATGTGAGAGAGCAAATGTGGCTTCCACATACCCCAAAAGAGAAAGCAAACAATATGCAGGGTTTCTAAGATATCGCCCATTTCCATAAGGTACTGAGGGTCATAGACTGTACCAAAATTGAAATAAAAGTCCAACCTAGTGAACTGTGATGGAGGTATAGAACTGGAAAGGGCATCAATCTATCAACTGCAAGGTGCTCTATAATGCATCGGATACCCTTTACAATGTATGTGCAGGTCACCCACACGGTTTTCACAACTCCCACATACAGCACACATGTGACCTATACCAACGGATTGCAAATGATGACTTCCCACAGCTGCATCTTGTAGGTGATGCCAGATATGCCCTGGAACTCTGGCTCATAACACCCGTAAGAAATCCATATAATCAAACAGAGCAGGGATACAATCGTACTATTGTAAACCAGAAAGACTGCAGAGCATGTATTTGGGCTGCTAAGGACATACTTTCACTGTCTGGATTAATCCTGTTGTGCCCTGCAGTATGACCTTCCCATATGTGCCAAATTACAGTGTTACACAATATTATACTTAGGAAGCAGTTACAGCAGAGCAGGTTCTTGCAAGGCCAGCAGAAGATACTGAGTCAGGTAACAAGTCACAGGAGCAGCCAACAGCAGTGGACGATAATACCAGACAGAGGTGAGTACAGTATACTGTGACACTAGCAAAGAGGCATCAGATTGCACATAACTTCACAACACAGTAAACAAGAGTTAAGGAGATATACTACAGTAAAAATGGTTCACAACAGAAACAACACCAGGCTGTGCTTACACATGCATAGGCTGGCCACACTGTGCATTTGACAAAGGCAACCCAAGTAACAGTGAACAAAGTGCAAGGCAAAGTTATCAATTGCACAGGTGGAGAAGGGAGTACAGGAGTGTCTGAGTTGCACAGGAAAGTGTGTGAGTGTCACTGCTGAGGTATATAAAATGAAAAAGTGCTTTTATGAGAAATAGCAGAACTGGCACAGGCAGTTTAATATTGAGAATGGCAGGGATCAGAGAATGTGTGTGATGTGCTGGGGTCTGTGGTGATATGAACATGGGTCTGCAGGGACAAAGCCTCAGTAGCTGGTGCAGCCGTGTGGTTCAGCCTACAGGACAGATTCAGGGCATGCATGGCAGAGTGTTCAGCTTCCCGTGTACATTCCCACCCATTAGAATTGGCTCTGACAGGAGTTGCACTAGATGTACCACAATCCTGCCTAGATGGTGCGCCATGTGACCTTCACTGACAACTCCTAGAAGATGTGCTAGCATGACAGTTGTGACACATCCCTCTCAACTGTCCAGATTTTTGCCTCATATTTTTGGTCTGTTCCTCATAAAATTTATGGTTTTCTACCAAATCACTGGGATGATCTGATGATTGAACTCACTAAATAATGACATACAGTTGAGTTTCAGTGTTCAAATTTTTCATGTTAACACAAACCCTGTTATTCTAGCAACTTTTTAAATCTATAAGAGCAATATTTAAAATCTGTCCCTATTTCTGGGCCTTTGTCCACCATATTGTCAGGCTTTGTCCAGATTTCTAGCACTAAGATGTTGAGAGGTATGTTACCACAGCTACAAGGACACTCTCTCCTGGGCATAGACATCTCCACAATAGATGTTGCTGTGGAAGTGTTAGAACTTTGGGAGAGGGATCTTGTACGTCCATGGTCATTTTAGCTAATATCTGTTGATGTAGCAAATGACCAACTCTGAGGGCAACTCCTCACCGCTGGCAGGCTAGCCACAGAAGACATTACATGATCTAGTGTGTGATTCAATCTATCCAAGGAATCACACATACAGGATATGCACTCCTGAGGTCAGCATGCACACAATGGATCACCCTCACTATCTCTGCCATGGCAGTTGTGGGACTAGCCTGTGCTTCCATGATGGTTTTGTACATACACTGGATTGCAGCCACTGAAACACCAATCTCAGCTGGAGAGTGGTAACCATGTTTCTGGTGAGCACCACTACCAACCCTACTGTGTGGCCCTCGCTGCCCATCAGTGCTAGAGGTAGAGTCAGACATCTCTGAAACAGGGGCAATCATACTTCCCTGATCAGTTTCCCCATCAACCTGCCCTCTCTCAGATGTTTGTGTAACCTGGGTATCTGCTGGACTAGAGACTATGTCCACAGTTTGTGTAAGGGATGCAGTGGTCACACTCCCTGTGTCAAATACACACACTGTACCAGCTGACTGTGCCAGCCTATTGTTATTAGAGGCTATAGATTATCCTGCATCAGACATGTGCAGTTCCACTGTGCTGGTGCTAAAGAATCACCCGTGAATACACCAAAGCAAAACAATATCCAGTGTAAGTATGACTGGGCACCACAACTATACATGCAACTGATACATTTGCAACAATAAATATGATAAAAACTAATACCCCTGGCCATACATTGTGCATACTGTTGTGGCATTGATACCCAATGTCTCTGTATACCGTAGGTCAGACAGATTTAATGAAGATTTTAGGACTAAGAGGTAAAGAGGACTTGCAGATATTGATACACTGAAACAGGACTACGTACTTGGGGCCATAGCTCTCAACTGTCAAGATTTTTAAAGCATGTCCAAATTTTTGTCTCATATTTTGGTCTGGTCCTCATAAAATTTGTAGTTTTCTGGTAAATTGCTGAGGATTGAAATAACCAAACAATGACATACATTTGAGTTTCAGACTTCATATTGTTCAGAAAATGCATGCTAATGCAAATCCTGTTATTCTAGCAACTTTCTAAGTTTATAAGAACAATATTTAAAATCTGTCCCTAATTTTGGGCCTTTGTCCCACCATTATTTTAGGTGTTGCCCAGATTTCTTTCACCAAGACGTTGAGCAGTATGGCTGGGGCATCAACACTGGAATCTTTCTGGAGCCTGTTCAGCTCTGCTCAATATCCAGCACCACACTGTGGGACTCTGTGGTGATGGTACTGCCTTTAAGTGAGGCCAGGAACACCTGTGTCTCTGTAAGACGTAGTTCAGCTGATGGCCCACTGTCTGTTGTCTATGTTCTTGTACAACAGATTCTGCTCTGTGGGTGGCACCATGGATCACATTTGTGGTTCTGTGGTGCACCATTTCATAGCCATGGTCTTGACCACTCACCACATTCACTTTGTTGACAATCTCAGCCCAGGCAAGGTCATAGTAGGACTGGTAGGGGTGGTTGGATGCATAGACATTAAAAAGTCATCGACCATGGAGACAGAGGCCCTGTAGTACCACCTTATTCTCAGCATCTGAGAATTTAGGCTCATGGGTGAGTGTATACTGCACATCAGATGTAGCATTGTTTTATGTGTGTGCACTGTTTTTAGGCATTGCTTTATTGGTTTGGAATTAACAGCCTTGTTCCTGCATGAGGCTTACTGTCCTCCTAGGTCATACAATATGTTGTATTTGGGCTTGACAATGAGATGTCCATATCTACAATCGTTAAGTAAATGAAAGGGATGTAGGTGTACTGAGCACATATTCCTCATTAAACATCACATAAGTGCAATTGACCAAGAACACGTGACCATTACAATTGCACTGTAACAAAGAATATGGCTAATGACACTTGCAAGGCATACAACACTGAAACAGTAATGAAAAGTATGCTAAATATAAGCGCAGGGGCACATCTCCCATTCATCTTAGCAATCTTACAGGCTACTAAATTCAGTATCCTTGCAGTCCACCCTCAGAAACTTTGGTCAACACATTTAAAAGTACTGACAAACTGACATCCCTTATAGGCTGAAGGGCAAACAGCAGTCAAAATCACCCATTGTATAAAGGAATGGACTTGCAAGAAACATCACTTACTTAATTTTCCTCCAAAATCACCCTTAGCTAGAATCAAACTCTTGTACTACTGCCTGCTTTCATAGACTCCACTTCCCAGAAGGTCTCCTCACTTTAGAGAATGCTGATGTCTGTATAGTCACTGAGACTTGGTTTAAAGTTGTAGGACAGTGTTTACTATTTATCTAAATGTATTTTTAGACAGTGTGGAAATAAAAGAAAATAAAAACTGTAATGTATAGTCACATGTTAGACTGACTGCCCCTGATTCATGAAGGATGTCAACCCTGAATTCCACTGACTACCACTGCTGCTACACTACTGTTGTGCAAAGTAGCCTTTTAATTCTTGAAGGCAAATACCCTGAATGTAAAATATTGTTCCTGGTGGCATTTAATTTACATTAAAAATGCTATCTTTTAAGATAAAAGGTTTCATTGTGTCAGCTGTAGAATCTTTCCCTGGATGCAGTCTATTTGATAAAGTACAGCTGAAGTCAAACAAAAATAGTTTAAAGAGCTAACATATAATATTTTCCCTCAGTGCACTTAGTAACTTTGCTTGTCACAAGCCTCTTTGTTACAAGTAAAGCAGGAAGTGAAACTTCCAGATGCAGATCCATGTGGACTTCATTGCTAGCAGCACTCTGCTTCTTGTAAGACAGTGACCTAGTATAAGCTCGTAGGTTCATAGGTAAGTACTAGGCAAATGGTCTGCACAGTATTTCAAGCCCAGCCAAAACACTCTATTCAAATTCTCCCTCTAGCCACAAGGAGACAAGACAAGATAGACCAGGACAGAATATGAAGCTCCCCATCCAATTATCTATGTTTACCTTGAGGGTGACAAGGGTGCTACTGTGTTTGGCATGTAGTGGAAGTTTGCTCCAGAGGTGAGGGATATGTTGAGTTACATTGGGATATGAAAGGAACAAAAAGTGCAGATATTCTGAGACGCATGCACTGGGCTATACTACAGGATATGAATTATATATCATTAGGAGGTGTTTAAAATGGTTCAATCATCCCAAGTTTATACAAAAGGATAATATTGATAATTCATTAATTGTCCTTGTTGTCAAAAACTGTTTCTCTTTCATCTGCCACAGATTATAATTACTGAGACTTGCTTAAATTGAAAACATTTTATATTAATAATGCCTGAGTAATCAGTCATACAATAAGATCACTTGTACTTTGGCTCCACGACATTCACTTAATTGATTTATGATTTATTGATGTTAATATAATAATCTCGCACACCAGAGATTTCAAATTTCATGCTACTACTGGACACACACACATATACCATCCTCCCCCCTGCATCCCCCCACTTAAATATTCTAACTCCTAGGTCGCACTACACACAAACACACACACAACACCACCACACAAGCTACATTCTACTCGCACACACACATCACGGCAACAAAACACACTAACACACACCACAGCCCCTACCCAAAACCCTTAACACACACACGCACACTTACCTGAATTTGTTCCGGTATTCGAGGTTTTGAAATTCGCGCTTCAGAGCTTTTACTCTTTTCAGGATTCCACTTTATGGGCTTGAAATACTGAATTTCGACATTTCAGTATTTTGAGCTTCTAAAGTGAATATATATATCTATATATATATATATATATATATATATATATATATATATATATACCTACATGGGTTTACTTCACTTGACCTAAAACTCATTTGACTGACACCTATTTGACCGACAATCAATTGACCTAAATTTCATTTGACTGACAACTCATATGACTGCCTCCCATTTCACTGACATTTAAGACATAGACTTGTTGTGGGTTTCCTTCACCCAGGGTTGCCAGACGTCCCTATTTGGGCAGGACTGTCCCGAGATCAGCAGCCTGATCCCGAGTCCCGCCCTGCTGGTTTAAATCCCGGCCAGCCTCAGCTTTTTTTTTTTTTTGATTGGCCCGTATACCTGGCATACAGGCCAATCAAAAATCGCTAAACACGGAGCTTCTTGTGTTCCGAATTAAACAGAAGTAGCTCCATGTTTAATGATTTTTTGATTGTCCCGTATGCCGGTATATGGGCTAATCAAAAATCGCTAAACACGGAGCTACTTCTGTTGAATGCGTAACTGCAATGTTCCACATTAAAACACGAGAAGCTCCGTGTTTAGCGATTTTTGATTGGCCCGTATGCCGGTATACGGGCCAATCAAAAATCGCTAAACACGGAGCTACTTGTGTTGAATGCGGAACTGCAATGCATTAAACACTAGAAGCTCCGTGTTTAGTGCAGAGCTACTGTTCTTTAATGTGGAACTCTGTTCTGCATTAAAGACCCTTTTTTTTTTTTTTTTTTTTTGTTTCTCACTTGCTGTGAAAGAGTTTTTTTTGTTGTCCCTACCTGGCTGGTTGGAAATCTGGCAACCCTGCCTTCACCTGTGACTTGCTTGTGATAAAAAGAATTACTGTAATGTAAAGTGCTGACTGCTATAATTCCGATAGTCATGTAGAAAGTAGTGTTGTAGTGTTTCTAAATGTGTTTTATTTTTAAAATTTTTGGGAAGTATCTAAAGTAATTTGGCGAATACTTTGTGTGTTCCCAGCAGTAAAGGCAGCATGTAGAGTACTGTAAGGCAAGTTAAAGGTATGTACCTTTTTCCCCACTGTAGTGCAATCTCGGAGTTAGTATATATAATTAGGGGGTGTGTGGGGGGCATAGCCCCCCCCACCTAGTTTGGTTGTACATTGTCCCGTTTCTGTTAAGAGGGTTAGTTAGTAGTTTTTAAGTTCTGGAAAGGGTTAGTTATTGGTGTTCTAAGTGTGCTTGTCTATGGTTTAAGATTTAATATGTTGAAATTCAGCATTGTAAGCTGTCAGTGAAATGGGAGTCAGTCAAACGAGTTGTCAGTCAAATGAAATTTAGGTCAATTGGGTGTCGGTCAAATGAGTTTTAGGACAAGTGAAGTAGAGCTACCTAAACATCTCACGGAAAAGCAAAGAGTCATCTTACATATATTTCTTAAAATATCAGCAGAGTAGTTAATCTTCAAACTCCACTTCAGACATTCAAACTACTGACATAATTCATTTTAACAAATGCATGCATACATTTTTCACTCCATTCTCCTCGCCCAGCACCTTTTGCTGACTTCAGTTTCACTGTCACTCCTACAGAAATAATCATAGTTTTGACAAAGCCAGCCAGCTAGTCTTTGTTTCTCCCACTGCTGTTCTCATCCCATTGGAGTCACTTTCCCACTACAACTTATAACTTGGATTCGTACCCTTAAGCAGTGTAATTGTGCACCCTTATATTGCTGATATTCTGGTGCCTTAATTTAATGTTCGGTTTTACAAAGTTATTGACAATAACACTTCTGGCAACAGACAAACTGTAATGCAGACTGAGATTTTTAAAACCACATCAGACACACTAGCAAATTTAATACTTTTTTCACCCCTAAATGGTATATTTTGTAAACAGAAACACCACTATTTATAAAGACAATTTTAAAATAATTAGTTTAATTACTATTACAGAACTGTATGTAACAAAAAAAAAAAAACGTCCTTGTTTCTTCTCTAAAAATTCCCTCTGCTCTAAGCTGGCACATCAACTAATAAAATTTGCATAAAACATGCAATACAAATCCAAGCTTAGAACCTATGTAAATCCATAATTTTTCTCTCTCACTCCCATCATAACTGGCTTCTTATGTGTTTGAGACATGGATGCCAAAAAATTAATCTCAAGATTGAAATTTATATTCTATACAGAGCACTACAGTGCTCTGATTTTAGTTAAAAACAATGCTTTAAACTGCAGTAAACATCTTGCAGCAGTTTAGACCATGCAGGGAGTGCTACAGCTTCTCAGGTTTGACCACAAATGCAATAACAGTTTTTAATATCTGGTATGCATTAAAAAGTGATAGAGATTGGCAGATCGTGCCAACCCAACACTTTGCACCTGGGTCAGTAGCTCCTCTCGCCCAGCTCTAGCTACACTTTTGAGTCTAAACATAAGCAAATGAAAAAAAAAAACAGGTTCTCAGTTTCTAAAGCCACTACGACCACAGGTGCTATCTTTTCCTTCAGCTGTGCTATCTTGGTGTTGGTATATTTGTGTATATATATATGTATATATATATATATTTGTATATATATATATATATATATATATATATATATATATATATATATATATATATACATAGAGTCTATGAATTTACAGTTTACCCGAAAGTGCAGAATTAAGAAAGTGCAGTTTAGCAAAGTACGTTTCAACGATAAAGGCACTGTGTTGCTGGTACTACGAGAAGTAGAAGTGTAGAGTCTTTATGTGACTTCTTGTACTCCATAGCAATTTTCAGGCATGATGGATGTGCTGGTAGTGTCAGCAATGCTGAGCTTACGGTATGTTATTTTAACTGTGCTCTTAGGTTTCAAATGGGGATTGCACTACAGTACACATAGGGAAATCTACCTTTGCTATCATTGTAGTGTGATCTTGGAGTTGGTATATATAATTTGCAGGGGGTGTGGGGGTGCAGAGGGGCTTGCCCCCCTGCAAAAATGTTGGAGAATGTGTTTTTTTTACTTTTTTCATGTTGATTGCTTTTTATTTCAGTGATATGTACTACTGCAAACTGCAGTTTTGTAATTCTGCACTTTATATATCAATAGATACATCAATGCTTTAGGTTGCAACCTAAAATTTTCTTTGTTGTGTGTTTTGTGGAATGTCTCATGCACAGAACAGTAATATACTCATACATACGTATGTATATATATATATATATATATATATATATATATATATATACACACACACACACACACACACACACGCACAAGGATGTTAATAACTGACTTATTCTAATTGTCAGCGGAAGCTTATTTCACGTTTTGAACAGTGTTAACAGTATTATGTAAAGTGCCTGTCACGCATTTTTCTAATAATGATATTTATGTTTAGCATTAGGTTCCACGATTTGATGTTGACTCCCTCAGTGGTGAATTGTAGGTATCGATTTTTAAACTGAAATGGACCAGGCATTGCCTTTTAGATCAGCTGGAGATCACTCTGAGGAACCTATAAGAAGCAAATTACAATGGCAGCTCCTAAACCTTAGGGAGGCTTATAATAACAAGGTACAAATATTCCCTGAATTCATACTTCCTTTTGTTAGGTTATTATGAGCAAGTTTCTCCCCTAGCATATGACATTCCTGGCTCAGTCTGTATAAAACATAAAGTTTCAGACTCTCCACCAAGACTTCCAACCTTTTCTGTCTCTCAGTCCCAGACTGTCTCTCCTCCATTGTCTCTCACATTTAGTTGTCACCCCTCCCATTTTTCTATCTCTTTCTTCTAAAGAAGGGGATTGATAATTTGAGTGCCGCTCCTCTTCTATTCTGGGCATGTGTAAGTAAAGGTCCCACATGTTCTACACCATCTGCCTTTAGGGGGCATTACTTCATCATTTATATACATGAAATCAATCTATATCCACAACCCTGGTTCAATTCCCAGTCAGGGAATTTCAATGGAATTTTTGTAATGTCACTTATCTCAACTGATTAATCAATATGGCAATATTGTGTGAAGCTGAATGACTGTGGGTTCAGAACCTACAAAAGCATCTTAGCTTGGGGTTTGGCTTAATGGTTAGTGTATCTATCTCACAAGTACAAGGTACACAGTATGATTCTCACTTTAGATGGGGGTTGGCATAATGGTTAAGGTGCTTACCTCACAGTCACAAGGTACAGAGTTACATATACCCATAAAAATAACACTTAGGCTAGCAAACATGTTGAGTGTATTTCAGATGCATGGCTAAGCTTAAAAAGGTCTTTGTGGTCATTAGCCTAGTATATACATTTACATCTAAGCTGCAAACGATACTGCCCAGATAATCAAAGTTGTGTATGTTTAAACATTTTACTGATTTTCCATCACTAGCTGTAACCCATATTTATTTGCTGTACATCTCCGGGACACTAGATTAACCCCCCCCAGCTCTCCATAGTTTTCTCTTGCCGTCCACTCTAACTGCAGTAGATAGCTAACAATCACGCTCTCATTACTTTTTCATCAACTCTCAGCCACCTCCACTGCCCTAAAACCGCTGCTTATCAGATTTAACTTTCAGCAGTAGTGTTATTCTTGTGCACTTACCCACTTATGGGCATCAGATATCAACTACATTTTTCTTAATTTTGCATCTATTTCTGGTGTTCGCCCATAGTGTATTTGTTATAACTTACAGCGTACTACTTCATGTTATCAGATAAACAGAAATGCATTTTTCTTAAGTTATATTTAATATATACTTGGTTTTACTCGGTTGCTGCCATGAACATTGGGTCCAGGTTCAGCCGACTACACTCGGGCTCACTCTACTCCCCTACCCTACCCCCATTTCTCACCCACCCTCACTACTACTACCTTTATTTTTTATCCAGACCACACCTACCATTACAATCAACCAATCACTTACCTACTTCCATAACAACCTATATTTAACACAGTTTAACTCCTCCCTTCTTACTAAACCAATAAATAACTCCACCCTCTGGCTACTTCCACAGAACAGCTATCTCTATTACAGCCCGCTACGAAAATTGCTAACTCAGCCACCTTTATGTAACCTGTTACTCTGAACATCCCATTTTTTGCCATGAGAGGACAAAGATTTGATATGTGTCTTTTCCCCATGACTCTGACATAAACCTTTCCCGTGTATATGCAGCACAAAATAAAAAGTGCCAGACATGAGATCAGGATGCACTTTCACTATGGTGTAAGACAGCCCTATACTGAAGCTTCAACACCACCCAGCCCAGGGAGAGAAAAGAAACAACCACTTGTATCAGTATAATATTCCCATTATGAAATCTATGAATCTGATACACTGTAGTCAGTGTCTGAGTCACCATTATGAAGGTATTGGCATCATATCATACAGTAGTTAATACATGCAGAAGGCTCCTTTACTGAGATATGGGATGATAACTTCTATTACATATCACTGAGACCTGATGGAATTATTCTCCTAGGCAACAGAAATGAGAATAAATATATGGTAAAAAGAAAGATGACTGTAGCAACAATGATCATATAGAATGACAAAAGTCACTGATTCATTATCAGATGCCTTATATTGAGAAAGATTAAAACCATATGCTTCCTTGCCAGGACAGCTCTGTGCAATTAGTTTTGGCATTTACTTCTCAGAAGTCAAGGCCAATGTCAGTGGTCTCTGGCTGACTAAATTTGCAAATGATTGCAAATTATGAGCTGTCATTGAATCTCACATGGACACAAATGTTCTCCAGAAAGGGCTGACGCAAACAAACAACTGGTGTTAGAGCCATGGACTAAAACTAAAATCCAAGAAATGCATAATAGTATCCTTTGGGAAGTCATCCATCCCTGGTAACTATCATATTGACAACACACCCCTTGACTCCGTAGTCAGGGACTTAGGGACACACATGGATAGGAATCTAGCCTTTGATCATCACGTCTGCAGTGGTGAGAAAATCATTCTATGTTGCGCAACTTATAAACAAAGGTATGGCATCTAAGTCCAAGGAAGTCATTGTTCCACTGTATTTGACATTCATCAGCCCCATCATTGAGTACAATGCCCCCTTTGGTATGTACCTAACCAGACTTATACAACAACTGGAATGTCCACAAAGGTTCCTCACTAAAAGAATACAGGGTGCAAGTAATATGCCCTATGCAGATTGCCTCAAGACCCTATCCCTGTATTTTGTCTCTCCAGAGGAGATCTATGTCTGGCATACAGGGCATTGTCAAACCCCACTCTGATGGACCTCCTGCATATCCACAAAACAAACAGCACCAGAATTACCTGTTGTAAAGACTTAAACCTTGCCTGTGATATAAATAGGACCTGCTAGAGAAATAGGTATATATCCCAGAGACTACCCCATCTATGGAACAGGCTTCCCATCCATGTGAAGCAGAGATCCTCTCTAACACAATTCAAGTGCAACTTGGACAATTGGATGGGAAACCAGAAATTCATCCCTGGTTTGGCTCCTATGTCTCTAATGGACAGAGGTAATCTGTAAATGGTTCATCTCCCAGGCGCATGCTTACACTTATCAAGGGAATGAGAACTTGTCAGAGATTTGGGATGCATGGCTAGGCTTACAAAGGACCTTGTGGTCATTAGTCTAGTAAACACTATGAACCTATAATACATGTGAATGATATAATTTGTTACTAAGAATCCACAACTTGCTTCTGGGTACATTTAAATGAATAACTAAGCAGTAAAGAAATCTAAAATGCTTTCTAGCTACTTCTGTTTTCGGAACAATTTGAGATGTGTTTTAAGCATGTGGCCAACTTAGTTTTTATTTATTTATTTTTTTTACATATGCTGTTCACCTTTGTAATTTTTGTGTCTTCTGCACTGCCAGCAGCATTTAATTTTCTTGTATGCATCTAACAGATACAATGTGCATTCAGCACTTGGCTTCCTTTTTTGTTAACTGTGCAATCCTGTGTTTTAAGCTGCTCTGTTCCACATAAACTGCCTATGCCCTCAATACAAAGTAAATTGAGTGTCAATGATTTTCTTCTGTCTTTGTGGACTCATCTGTTCTTCCCGGTTTGAATTTCTGTGCTAAAAATGTATTTTTACTATTCACATTCTACAGTAAATTGTCCTTTCTGAGTATTTTTTCATTTTATAAATAGATAGATATAAGTGTTTCTACCATAGGTTATTATTATAGGACTTTTTCCCCAGAGATATAACTCAAAAATTCACCATATGTCATCAAGCTGAACATTGAACAGCCCGCATCTGTTATCTAAGCTGTTTAGACTAAATAAATCAATAGCCCTTAGATCACCTACACTGCAAAAACACAGTTGCCAAAAGATAAGAGCATCACTTAAAAATAATGCTCTGGACAGTTTAAAAAATAAAGATAATAAAGATAAACATGTTCTTGGCCAGTAAATATGACTGAAAATGTTAAAGCCACTTATTTTGAAGTATTCTGAGTACTTTTTGAACTAATAGCATTCAAAAAATAACATTTATTTATTTTCTTTAGTTTACAAAGTGGGTATACAAGGCATAGATAATCTATTTTTAGCTATGACCCAGGAGGTTACAAAATAAGTGAAGCACTTAAGATAAATCATACAAAGCAGCTGCAATAGGGAAAGGTTCAGAAACAAAGTAAATCACCCACTAACAACAGTATACGCAGAGTAAAGTAAGGTAATATATTATGAATCTCATAAAAATGTAGGTATGCTGAGTATGTGTAATCAAAACACAGCAGTCTTTGTCCAGGTATGCAAACTGGTAGAGGAAACTCCACCCATAGCAGCAATGAGTTATTACACAGAGGAGTATGGTGCTGACTAATGAAAATGTTGCTTTGTCTAGTAAGTAAAAGATGGCTTACATAACAGTACATCCCAGAATAAAGGAAAAGTTATTATTAACAAATATAATATATAAAGAATAGGAAGTTTAATATAAGATCAAGTAACATGGCACACTTTACCCATTACATATATTAGATAAAATGCAGGCCCTTTTTACTTAATAGCTTATTTCAAGCTCCAATTCCTTTTAAGGGTAACAGCGTGTCATATCCCATGCATTTCTGAATTCAGTCAAATTATATGACCTTATTAATTTTCAGTAAGGAAAGTTTAGTTGTCCCTCATCCTTTCTATGAAATAATGCTTCATTATATCTCTTCTGAGATTCTCACACTGTCCTCAAACTGTGTCATATGTACTCTTACATTTTTTGTCTTGAAAGATATGAGGTATATGGACTCTTAAGTATTTCCCCGAGGGACTTAAAAGCCTCCATGATGCCCCACTTCTTTTTTCAAGCCTTTGATGTTTCCAGATCATGCACGGGGAAAGGAAAGTAGTCAACATATTCAATGATTTTCCTGTCTATAACAACCTCTTGAGGGTAATGCTGAAATGCATAAAGTCAGGTCAGGAGTAATGACAGCAATTCTAGACAGACTTTAGACAAAATTGTTAGAACAGAGGTGCTGAAACTGTAAAGGGCAACTTTACTTATGTACTGGTTGTTTATTTATTAATTATTTGACAGCTGCATAGCTGAACTGGCCCATGGACCCATTTTAGTCACAATTTATGCTAAAGGCACAAAAACATGCATTAACAATTGCAACAGATATAGGCACAGTATAATAAGCAAGCCACAACAGATTGCAACATAATATGTACATTATACATGAACAATTTTTAAGAGCAGACCATTCTTACTTTTGTAAAACCAAACTAAATGACATAAAATGAAATAGATAAATAATAAACACAAACATTAAAATGTGCTGTGCTAACAGGGCAAGTAAGGAAAATCTAACAGATATTTTCATAAATTCTATTTAAACAAGAGTATGACAGATTCATTGTAAGCACTTACGTTATATAGCTCTAGTGGTTAGAATTTTAGTACTGCTAACTTTTCTCTGTAAAGCATTTGCAACTATTAGTGTGAGGCACATCTTTAATTTTTTCTTTGAATGAAGACAGAATTTATGTATTCATAATGGCTACTAGTAGTTTTTTCAGCCTGCTGGAACTGTCTTATAGAAGGCTTTCTCACTGACAGCAGTGCTGAACAAGGGTCTTTCAGGGTTATTATCCCTTGGTGTGTTGATTCAGGGGATAGTGAGAGGTAGGTATCTCAAGCTTATTAGCTAGTGTTTTGCAGTGTTCTATGTGTAGTAGCTTACTTAACAGGAGAGTGGCCCTGGCTGTAAGTTGGAGACAGATAACTTTCTTCAAAGAAAAACAGTGATACTCTGCATTGCTTGATAAAGAAATTAAATGACACACTATTCTGTGTGGTTGAAGAACCTGGGTATTACGTGGGGAATTCAGTGCCATTCGTGACAAAGTATATTCTTGATTAGGACTCTAGGCAGTCTTTCTAATATTTTATCATGCTTCTGCTATTAGAAAGCCCAGCAGTTTATAATTGACCCTCAGCAGCATCTAAGTCATAGATATCACAATAAATGTGTGATATTTATACATTAAACTGAGTTCCAGACATGTCCCCGTATATTTATAACTATAGATTCAGATTGTTATTACTTTTAGCATTGTCCATAATGGTGGGCTGCATTCTCACTAAGCTTTAAGGTAACCCAAAAAAAAAAACATGGCAGATAACTTTACCAGAATTTAGTATCAGCCTAACATCACATAGCAATTCACAAAGTATGAGGAAGCCATTCTGTATATTCTGCTGTACCAGTGTGGATTTATTACATGTTAATAGAATGAATTTATCCAAACTGACAGTGAGCTAAAGCAAATCCCATAGTAGATTACTAATGAAACTTGAGAAGAGTATGTCTCGCAAAAGAGATCCCTGTGCTACCCTTATCTGAAGAGAGTCATTTTCAGAGGACATCTTTTCTATTACTACATTGAAGGTATAATTAATCTAATTAACTCTGTATTTGCTGGTGGGACAAGACTGTTTATAAGAAAATGGAATCCATTAAATGGGAGTAGTTCTGAGTTACAGTAACTAGAGCAATGACATTAACAGGCCTAGGAGTACAAAGCCAATTTCATATTCTTTTATATGGTATTTCCTGGGGCATGGGCAGAGTTAGTTTATTTATTTGGAGGTGAACTGACAACTGAGGCCATTTTCAGTCATGACCTCATTGTATGGGTGTGAAATAATGCAGCAATAGTACATTCACATGAAAAATATAATAAACAGCAAAATGCAAACAGATGTAAAAAGTACAAATTTACATTGCAGAGAAGAATTGTACAAAAGGACATATACACGACAATAATAAGATTAACTAAGTCAAAAGAATGAGCTGTGTAAAATTACTATAGATCATAGAATGCAGATTCAGCTGCCCATTTTAATTATTTGGGAAGTATGTGCTATACTGCAGTGAAATGAGACTTTCCCTATTTAGAAATACACCTGTTCAACACACACACACAGAAACAATTCTGTTTTGAGTTTGAAATGATTCTGAAATCATCATAAGCATGTACTTTAATAGGTAGAACATGTAAGCATTATTTTAATGCAATTAGGCAAAGCAGATTAAGCATTCTAGTCTGTTGGTATATTGTTTCTGAATTATAACATTGGAAACATCACACAGGGTACCCACTGCCACCAAATGAGGCTTTAACAAATGTAAAATAAATAAAATAAATAACACTGCCTCCACCATGGCTTAACTGTCAGCATAACAGCCAGATTTCTGTTCAATGAGCTACTGCCATGGATTTGACAATGTAGCCAAGTTGTCTGAGAACCCATAAGACAGAATAGAGGGCATGACATGTCCAGCAACTGTTCTCACTTCCCAGGACAGGGTATGATGCATATTACTGCATTATTGAATACTCAGAAGAAGCAGAAATAAGGCCTCCTTGATTAGCTAGAAGATGGTTGTTGGTGCATCTTGGCTGCAGAACCATGGATCTAGACTATATGTTCATAGAATAGTACTAGGCTAATTGCCCTTGTGGGCCATTTTAAGCCTAGCTAATTACCCCATAAGAGAATCAAACCCTAAACCTTGTGTCTGTAAGGTAACCATTAACCTTACCCCATGTGAGAATCAAACCCTAAACCTTGTGTCTCTAAGGTAACCTTAACCATTATGCCAACCTCCCACCCTGATAAATTCTGTCCAATACAGTCATCCTAACTAATAAAAGGAGAGGAAGAATGAGTGAACTGTAGGGAGGAAATGCCAAAGGCATTGCTAAGATAGCCTGTTCAAGGAAGAAGTTTGGAATTCCCTTGTGGGGACACATGCCAAGAACGAATGGGGAGGTTGCTTTGGTTTTATTATATGATATAGTGTTCCCAAAGTGGAAGCTACCTAGGATGGCATTAGATCAGATTACCAATAAAAAGCTGTCCCACTGTTGTTGGCAAAAAAACAAAAAAACAAAATGGAATGTTCCCTACAGGGAAGAGGAAGCAGTATAAGAATGACAACAGGTAATAAAATACATGTAAGAAACCACCCAGTCTACTATGGCAAATGAAAAATCAGCACTATGAATTGTAGGTATGTGCATGTCAATGACAGGAATACTAGATGTGTGCCAACATACCACACATACAGATGTGCTCCAGAGAGACACTTTGGAATAAAAAAGCTGCTACCCATACAGCCACATGCAAAACATACCGCAAAATTTGTAGAATGCTCAGGCATACACATTGAAGGTACTGAGATGCAAATTAAGCTGATCTTGACTGTATTGAAATCTGACATGTTAACTTAAGTATATTGAGTTTTGTTTTATTTTATGTTTCACCCTTAGATACCTCCTGGCAAACCACAAGTCATTTAGCCCTGGACATCTCAGTATGCAATTCAGTCACCTGGTATTTCAATACCTACCACTTAATGCAGAATATTACAGTTTCCTTTACAGGTAAAAGGAATCTCTACTTAGGAATATCTTTTTTCCAGGAACATACAGCTCACTATCAGGGTAATATTTCTAAATTATGGTCGAGTGTACAAAACAACTTAAACAGATGGGCCAAACTTAAACTTCCATTCCTATCTAGAACAGCAATCATAAAAATGAACATACTTCCTAGATTTTTATATATTTTCAATGCAATAAATATTACCCTGCACAACAAATTCTTTAAAAATATTCTCTCATTCATTTCGAAATTTATATGGTCCCCTAAATCTGTTAGGATTAGTTACACTAAACTTACATTCCCTAAGGAGCAAGGAGGTCTTGGATTGCCGGATTTTAAACTATATTATGAAATTATCAATGGTAGTAAGATCATTAACATACCTACCTACAATAAGGATTACACTACATGGTGTCCAGTCTAGGTTATACTCTATAATAACTATGTCAAATCTCTAAACCTCAATCCTTCTGCTCTCCCTTTCTTAAACAAAGAAAACTTGGGTAAAATTAAGTTGCATAATGGCATTAAATCTAATATAAAGACGCTACAAAATCTTTTTCAATCTCTAAACCTGACCCCTGCCTTTAACACTCTACAACCATTACATCTTAACCCTAATTTAAAGATGAATGGCCGTATGTTAAACGTAGACCAGTACCCCCTTCTCAAGAATGCAAGCATTTCCGACCTCTTCCCTTTCAAGCAACAGACCATCTCTGATATAAAAGTTAACATGAACTTACCAAAAAAATATACAATCATTTTAAGACAAATCAGGGAGTTAGTTCATATGTTCCTAGATCACCCTATGGTAACAGATAAAGATATCTCAACTTGCAAGGTACTGTGGAAACTACTTCTCCTTAAAAAGAAGATGATTTCAAATACCTACAAAGTTATCATGTCCTTCAAAACACATAATGAGCCCATTTTCTCTAACTACTGGCTAAAGCAGGATCCCTCTGTCACCCACAATCAGATCTCAAATGCCATAAAGATTAATTCTAGCCTCATACCCCTAAAAAATCTTAAATATACACAGCTCATGGTAATGAACAATGCATACCTTACCCCTGACATAATTAACAAAATATACCCTAACTCTTCCCCTCATTGTCAAGTCTGTCAAAATCAAAAAGACGATCTTTTACATATATTTTGGAGCTACAAATGCTCATATAAACTATGGTGTGCCCTAAGAGTCCAACTGGAAAACATAGACTACGAAAAACCAACCCTTTCATGGAAATTTACTCTCTTACACGTTCCTACCCCAGGTTTATCAAAGGCGCAGCACAGAATCCTGATTTCCATTTTTATGTTAGTAAAGTATTACATCTCACTTAATTGGAAAAATAGGCGCTTACTATCCTGGGAGGGGTTCAAGACTCTTGCTATTAAACACCTTAAGGCTCATAGATACTTGTTCCACAATATTAACAAGAAGCCTTAACTTAAAGTATATTGGAGAATGTTATTTGAACATATTTTGAACTCCATATTTGATTACTGTTTCACCCTTTGTGTTACTTTGGGCATTGTATAAGTGTATATAGTTATGTTTGTAGTTAGTTCTTGTATGTTTAGTCTGTTGTCATTTACTGTTAATGTCTGTATAAAACAATAAAGAGAATTAAAAAAAAAAAAAAGGAATTTGTCAGCATCTAGATAGCAGCAGGCAGTTGTCAGGATCAAGGTGGTTGACTAGGTCATCACATATATGTGACAGGAGTACATTTTTTCACATGCAGCATTCTCATGCCAATATGTAATGGCTACTTATACATGCTTTCAGTGCAGTGGATATAGCCACAGTGTCACTTCCCTTAAGTGTGCAAATTAAAGTAATTTGTATTTCATTTTCCAGCATGCTCATGATTATCCCAGTCACCACTGCATGGTGGTACTGCAACATAGAAGACAAACTCTCATGATGACAAAACAGAGACAGTTATGGCTGCTCAATCCTTCATCTCCCAGAATGACCCTTTTTTATCAAGGCTGCTACTCAGATGTCAAGTCATTGCAATTTCATTCACTCTGCATGCATCCAAAGCTTTAGATAAGGTCCACACCTGTCAATGGTTCCTGATTTTCAGGGACTTCCCTTTCAAAGATTCAAAGAAACTTTACTGTCATTTAGGAAACACGAGTGCTACCTAAACGAAATTTCAAGTGCCAGCTCTTTTACAGGAAAAGACATACACAAAAAGACAAGACATGACAGATATTAAAGAAAAAGCAACAACTATTGTGTGTGTGTGTGTGTGTGTGTGTGTGTGTGTGTGTGTGTATATATATATATATATATATATATGTAGTGTGTGAATGAGAGGATAGAGGAATGGTGAGGATGCAGGGAGTAGAGTTGGCGAAGGTGGATGAGTTTAAGTACTTGGGATCAACAGTTCAGAGTAATGGTGACTGTGGAACAGAGGTGAAGAAAGGTGTACAGGCAGGGTGGAGAAGTGTGTCAGGAATGATTTGTGACAGATGGGTACCACTAAGAGTGAAAGGGAAGGTCTACAAGAGGGTAGTGAGACCAGCTATGTTATATGGGTTGGAGAGAGTGGCACTGACAAAAAGGCAGGAGTCAGAGTTGGACGAGGCAGAGTTAAAGATGTTAAGATTTGTACTGGGTGTGACTAGGATGGACAGGATTAGGAATCAGTATATTAGAGGGTCTGCTCAGGATGTGGTGAGAGAGGACATGCAGGTGGTTGGTGTGACACAGCAAGATTCAGAGGACAGGAAGAAAAGGAAACAGATGATCTGCTGTGGCGACCCTAACGGGAACAGCCGAAAGAGAAGAAGAACAGCTGTAGTACATAAGTAAATGTCTGGTAGCTGACGCACATGTTTGTACACTATTTATATTCACTGGACAGCATTGACTACTAGATGATTAACACATGAAAATAAATGTACACTATACACAGATGGGAGATTGCACATAAGGAAGTGATTGGAATTGCATTTGAATGAAAATATATTAATTTTAGTGTGCAATAAATAAACAATTACTGTATGGAAAAAAAAAAGAATGACAGCTGCACATTCTACTATAGTTTTGATACGTCCAGATTTACATCTGCTTTAATGAGTCTTACTGCAGTTGGAGTAAAAACTGTTCATGAATATGGATGTCCTGTGGACTCCGTAACCTTCTACCAGATGCAAGTTTAGTGACCCAACGATGCGCTGGATGACAAGTGTCATTCAGTATTTTGCAGGACCTCTTTTTACATCTCAATTCAAAGAGCTCCTGTAAGGTAGGAAGACTAGTGCCTACAATCTTTTCTGCTCTTGTTATTTGCAGCTTCTTCCTTTTGGCCATTGTGCTGTTACCAAACCATGCAGTGCAGTTCCTGGTGATAATGCTCTTGATGGCTCCCCTGTAGAAGGTATTTAGAGCATTTCTAGAGAGCTTTGCTTTTCTAAGCCTGCTTAGGATGTGTAGTTGCTGGTGGGCTTTTTTAATTAGCTGACCTGTGTTTTTACTCCAAGAAAGATCCTCTGCTATGTGTACCCCCAGGAACTTTGTAGTTTGGATTCTCTCCACTTCTTTACTGTTGATCTTGCATGGCAGAGTTTATTCTGAAGTTAATAATGGTTTCCTTTGTTTTATTGACATTCAGGTCTAAATTGTTGTTACTGAACCAATCAGGGAGTTGACCTCATTACTATACCCACTCTCATCATCACTGCTTATGAGTCCCAGTACTGTGGTGTCATCTGCAAATTTGATGATGTTGTTATTGCTAGCTTTTGCAGAGCAGTCATGGGTATGGATTGTGAACAGTAGAGAACTCAGCACACAGCCCTGAGGTACACCGGTGTTGTTACCAGCACATGTCTTTTGTGGTCTTCCAGTCAGGAAATCAAAGATTCAGTTGCACAGCCCTTTATTTATGTCAAGGTTAATTAGCTTTTCTATAAGTTGCACTGGAAACACCATACTGAATGCCAAGCTGAAATCTATGAACAACAGCCTGGCATAGCTGTTGTTCTCTTCAAGATGCTCCAATATGAGATGGAGTGCCACTGAAATGGCATCAGCAGTTGATCTATTTGCCCAGTAGGCAAACTGCAGTGGGTCAAAGGATTGGAGTAGTACTGTAGTTAAATAAATGCCTTTTAACCAGTCTTTTGAAGCATTTCATTACATTTGATGTAAGGGCCATCAGACTGTAATCATTTAGGCAGGTGGGATTGGCTTTTTTGGGTAGAGTGGTTATGTTGGTAACTTTGAAGCATGCTGGTACTTTTTCCTGGACAAGTGAGGTATTGAAGATATCTGTCAGGATTATGCTGAGCTGGTCTGCACAACCCTTCAATACCTTCCCCAGAATGTTATCTGGGCCAGCAGCCTTTCTGGGGTTCACTTTCCTCAGTTGGTTCCTTACATCCACAGCAGTGAAATTGAGTGCTGCCTCCTTTTGGTCACTGAGAAGCTTTACAGCCTCCAGGTTGGTTTTCTCTTCAAACCTGCCATAAATTGTGTTTAGACTGTCCAGAAATTCAGTGCTATCATCACACTGAGCTGACTTGGTGTTGTAGTCAGTTAGCTGTTGAATACCATGCCACATGCTTCTTGAGTCTTTTGCATCAGTGAAGCATCCTTGTATCCTCATTCTCTACTCCTCCTTGGCCTCCTTAACACCCTTTTTAGGTTAGTCCTTGCCACACTCAGATCTTTCCTAACTTTTGCCCTGAAAGCAGTGTTTCTTGCCCTCAGCAGTTTGTACACCCTGCTGTTTAGTCATGGTTTTTGGTTGGCTCTTACTTTAATATTTTTGATGATCGTTACATCCTCCATGCATTTGGACATGTAAGCCATAGCTTTCTCAGTATATTCATCTATGTTCACCAGATTGTTCACCATGGCTGCCTCCCTGAAGACATCCCAGTTTGTGTTATCAAAGCAGCCCCTGAGACTTTCCATGGCTCCTTCATGCCAGACCCAAATTTGTTTCGCAGTGGGCTTATCTCTGATCAAGAGAGGTTTGTAAGCTCATATTAGTTTTCTGGAGATATGATCAGAGCCACCCAGGTTTGGTTGCTGTACATCTCTGTATGCCCCTATTATGTTTGTTCATAGGTGTGTACTAGGCGAATGCCCCTGGAGCCTTTACAAGCTTAGCCTATAGTAGTGCCCTGGCATCGTGCCGCCTGACATTAGTTCCCAGTGCCTCTATCAAGTAAAGCCACTGGAGTGATCCCCAGGGTGAACTTTCCATTTCCCATCCACTCATCAAGATTCCTCTTGAAGAGGGTCAGTGAGGTGCTCTGTTTGACATGTATGGGAAGTCTATTCCAGAGCATGGGCAGTCTCTGGGTGAGGAACCTATCCCTCCAGCATGCTCTGTTGATTGTGGTAATGAGGTTCAGGTCTCTGGAGTGTGTGGAGCAGAGGGATTGGGATTTATTTAGATGTAGCATTTCTAACAGAGTTGGGTCAGACATGGCTTTGTAAGTCAAGCAGAGATCACCTCTAAGTAGGCGATATGAGACAGATAATACCCTGTGTCATCTGAGTCTGTGGGACTCCACTCATGACTGGTCGGCAGTCTGACTTGGAGTCTGCTACTTTCACACTGTGTGTTCTATCTGTGAGCCAATTTGCAACCCACCTAGTGATACAGGGGTTGATGCCTAGTTTGGTGAGTTTATTAATGATTCCTGAGTGAGGAATGGTATCAAAGGCCTTGGCCAGATCATGGCAGGCTGTATGCACTGCCTTACCTTCATCCATAGCCCTGGTGACTGACTCAAAGAAGTCAACCAGGTTGAGCAGGCATGATCTCAATTTCACAAAGCCAAATTGCGTGGGGTCTTGAGTTTGGAGATTTCCTATATCTTTATAATCAGGTTCATGATGATGCGCTCCATAGACTTGTCAGGCTAATGGGATTGTGTAAGCCTTGGCCACAGTACTTGCTTTCCTTGTGGGAAAATCCACAAATTGGTAGTAATTGAGTAGCACCTCCCTAAGATCTGCCTTGTTGAAGTCACCAACTATCATAAATGCACAGTCATAATTCTTGCACTGCAGCTTACATATAGTACTGTGCAGTATATTTAGTGATTCAACGATGTTAGCACTCAGTGGTATACATACAGCTGCTACATAGACACCATTTAGTTCTCTGGGCACATAAAAGGCTCTGCATTTGAGTATCATTCCACCTCCCTTAGCATTTCCACACAGCGCTAGGTTCCTACCAGTTCTGAGTAAAGTGAAACCATCAAGCCTTACAGCACTGTCACTAAACCTGTTATTTAACCAAGTCTCTATGAAGCTGTGTTGAGCTCAAGCCTGAGAAAATCCATCTTGTTGTCTTATGAGCATACATTTGCCAATGGAACTGAGGGAGTGCAGGCCTGTGAGGGTTTGTTTCCAATCTGGTAGCAATTCCAGATCTGCAGCCTCTTTTCTGGACTCATCCTGATTGTTCCAGAACCTTCCATTTCCTGATTTAGGTACTTTGAAGCTTGCTTGGTTAGGATGCGGAGTTCCAGCAGTTCTGTGAGTGTTGTAGGCCCCAGATGCTCTGTAGCACGCAGGGAATCTAGCCAGAACGACGGCACAATCGAATACTTGACTTCCAGAAGTTTATTTCTACTGTAAGTTACTATAACATCATTTAAATGACTGGAAAAAGATTTACTCTTTTTTTGCCAGAAAAGTAAGACAGATTAAGCGTTCCTGTATCACAAGCGAACACAGACGCAGGCTCCCAGGGCACAACCATTTTTTTTTTAAACTCAGATTTTGGCTTTGTCCTCTTAATCCTTCCTAAAACTGGTGACTTTTGGAGAAAAGGTGGTGAATTACACTTACTAAATAATGACAGTAAGTACAGTCATAGCCTACTTTTACTTCAGAAAAGATATATTAATTCACATTCTCTTATTATGTCAGTGTCTTAATTTAATAGTACTAATAGTTTAAAAGTGTCCCCGATTGTCCCTCTATATTAGAATCCTGCTGAGCATGGAGCCATCTTTAAATTTCTAGTCTCCCACCAGGACACAAGTGCTCCTCAGCAATTACATTCTGCTTGCCGGTAAGCCATTAGACCTCAGGAATTTGTTTTAAAAGTGTTCAGATTTGTAAAGTAATACTTACTTTTTGCTGTATTTGGATCTATACAATTAGTATTCATTTTTCTGATTCCTGACTACTGATCTGCTTATTTGTTTATTTAACTGGTTGATTCTGTCATTCAGGAATTATGTTTTTACTGACACTACCACTGCAGCTATGTTGTCTCTATGCTACTAAAACTGCTGTTATAACTGTAATGTACATCTAATTGACCTAGTTATGGAGTTAGAAACAGTATTTACTGACTTAGCACTACAGTTGTCTCTGCTACTGCTTCAGCTGTGCTGTTGTGTTCATTTTCCTTTTTCTTGTATGCACAGGGTAATTGGCTGATAAATGTACTGTGCATGATTTATTAACCTGTTTCCAAACTAAGTTATGGCACTGTGATGTGGTTACTGTTGAAGCACTCTCAAACTGTAGCAGTAGCATCTATTCTCCTGCTTTATCCACCACACTATCCTCAGATTTGTATCTGTTACACCCTCCTCCTAATTACTTCCTTTGACCTGTCTTTGTCTCCTTCTACTAGCTTCATCCTCTCTTTTTTTTTTCTCTCTCTTCAGAGCACACTCAAGCAAATCTGCAGTCTGCGGCTACCACTCCACCCATACAGTAAAAGAAGGAATCAGTACTGCAAACTAAACAAGGATATACATTTTGAGCCTCAAGAGCAGGGTCAGTCCACCCAGGCATTCTACTTGTATGTTTTATGAGAGTGAAGCTATTACATTAGCAGTATTTCTTAGTAGTTCTCAGCTTGCTAATAAAACTGACTGTTGTAGCCTTGTGTCCTCACCCTCCCTGCTAGTACAGTAATCCTAACTGTCCAATAGACAGTATACATTTAATTCACATCCCTGTGACTAAATTAACCATCAAGCAGCTCTCTCAGTGCTTTCTGCCTTAGTTTGTATCACTTGGAGGCCCATCTGTTTATTTGCATCTCTATACATTCCCCTTCACTGCTAATGTATCTCCCTACTCTAATCTGTGCACAAACTGGTTACTAATCAGCAAGTCAATGTGAAGACACACTCCCAACCTCAATAAACTTTACTGTCTCTTCTCTCCTTCACTTTACAGGTAGTTTGAATTATTACTTACCCCCTCTGAGGCCTTCACTGATTGCCTCTCTGGTTTCTTTGCATTCCACCTGGTTTACACCCCTTGTGCTATCTCCCCTCCCCCAATACAAAGTCTATACTAGAATCCTGCTGAGCATGGAGCCATCTTTAAATTTCTAGTCTTCCACCAGGACACAAGTGCTCCTCAGCAATTACATTCTGCTTGCCGGTAAGCCATTAGACCTCAGGAATTTGTTTTAAAAGTGTTCAGATTTGTAAAGTAATACTTACTTTTTCTTTTGTCTTGATTGGCTCTGCCCCGCTCCATTCGCCCTCGCTAACGCTCAGGCTCTCTCTGCTCCCCTGCCCTGCCCCCTATTACCTCCCGCCCCCACTACCTCTACATTTATAGTAATCACAGCCACACCCACAGCTCACCCTCACATCACCTCCACCAATTACAGCTCCTCAAGTCATATCACATTATACCACACCAACTTGCTCCACACAAAATACTCCCAATCACTCTCATTCCCACTAGGCATTTTTTACATCACCCACACTACTTCCCCATCCACATATAGTGCAACCCTATAATTCCTATTCAGACCCCCCACCTAGAAACAACTTAAACTTTATAACTATGACTATCACGCTACTAAGTCTAGTCTGTCTTCTCATAATTCTTTACAACAACACGTTATCACTCTAGCAATATCCCTAAACTTAGTAGCACAACACTGCATTATGCACTTTTGTATACAGACACCACACATTATAATAATATCTGCCCACAGTTATTCAAGAACTACATAACGGACCAATTCAGGACTAAACACATATGCTCTCATTCCTACTCCAAAAAAACACAATACTTTCTCACACTCCTCACCAAACTCCAACATCTGTATAACCATTTTAACTCCAGGCTCACCATTAGTGGGGATATCCACCCCAACCCAGGCCCAAATCTATCCTGTCCAACTCAAACTGCTCCAACACAAATGTCAGAACATAACATCCCCACTTTCTTCATCCCTGGGCAAATCAACAACAGCAGCAAAACCAACCATCTTTTAATGCTAAATATTAAAATTAGAAGTATCAAAAATAAAATACCTGAACTCCAGGCCACAATAGCACACTACTCCCCAGACATAGTTGCTTTAACAGAAACCTGGCTAAATAAAAACATAGCTAACTCAGAAGTTCTCCCTGCCGGCTACAATATCATTAGACAAGACAGACCACTTCGCAAAGGGGGTGGAACTGCCTTACTGTACAAGTCAAACTTAACTGTCCATCAATTACCAAACTCCTACCCCTCCCCCAATAATTGGGACATACTTCTCTCACAACTTCAACTTCACCCTAAAAAGGTCATCACCACAATTGTGATCTCTATTCCACCTGGTAATACACCTGCTAGCCTTGAAGACTTCTTATCCTGGTGTTCTTCCACATACTCACAAGAAACCCTTATTCTGGGGGACTTCAATCTAGATTGGTTCACCTGTATATCAGAACCACCAAGTAATCTAATAAATCTCCGTGGCTACCAGCAGCTAGTCCAAATTCCAACTAGATGTGATAAAAAAATCTAAAAGGGAATCCATCCTTGACTGGGTCCTAACTAACAACCCCACATTGTACCCTTACACAGGCAGTCTCCCAGACACCTTAAGTGACCACAACATAATACACTTTATACGTAGTAGAACAAGCATATGCAAAACCACTAACTATATATCCACTAGAAACACAAAAAAATCTCTCCTGAGGTCCTCAACACTTTACTCTGTAACTGTGACTGGACCCCCCCTAAAAACCCTCCCACTTGACCAGGCTGTAGCATATTTCAACAAAACATTTCTACAACACCTAGACACTGTCGCTCCATTGCGCAAAATCAAGGTTAGAACCTCTACAAACCCCTGGCTCAGTAAAGAAACCAAACAAATCCTCAAGTCCAGAGACACTGCCTGGCTTTACTATCAAAAGAACAAAGAAACACAAAGCCTAAGTAAGTACCCAGAACTGCGCAACCGTGCAAAAAAATGCATTAGGCTGGACAAAAAATCTTACTACACAACATTACAAACTAAATACCAACATAACCCACAAAAATTTTGGAAAAATGTAAACCAGCTACTAAAATCCACCCAAAAGGCTACCCCCAAACCAACCACCCCTGACACTAAAGTTCCCATCGAAACACAATTCAACTCCTACTTTGTGAACTCAATTCTATCCTTAGTATCACAGGACAGTTCCTTCCTCACTATCCCCCCAACACAAATAACACTAATACAAGCTTTACCCTCAAAACAGTTTCCACCACTTCAATCAAAAGCATGCTCTCCAAACTAAAAACCTCATCAACAGCAGCCGACCTACTCCCCAGCTATTTCTTGAAACTCACAGCAGATGCTATTGCTATCCCAGTCTCCACTCTCATAAACAGATCAATTGTTGAAAACTATGTGCCCAAACTCTGGAAAATATCCTATGTTATACCCATACATAAAGGCGGGACCTCCACTGAACTTAATAACTACAGACCCATTGCTTTACTCTCCTCCCTGGCCAAAATCCTAGAAAAATGCATCCATACCCAGATGCCAAACTATCTCCTAGACAGAAACATCCTGTCACCTACTCAGCATGGTTTCAGACCTGCCCATAGTACCACTACAGCCCTCCTCTGCTTCACAGACACAGTAAACCATCTCAAAAATGAAGGCCTACAAGTGTCAACTCTTTTTTGGATATGTCCAAAGCATTTGACACAGTCTCACACCAAATCCTGCTAAACAAACTAAACCAATATCATCTATCTAATTCCACTCTTACCTGGTTCCAAAGCTACTTAACTGACAGGTACCAAGCTCTGAAATGGGAAAATTCTCTCTCTCCTCAGCTGCCCATAACTATAGGAGTCCCACAGGGTTCTATCTTAGGACCACTACTATTCACAGTCTTCACAAATTACCTCCATACCTCCACACAGCATGCATCTATAATTCAGTATGCAGATGGCACTACCTTAATCTGTGCTGCACAAAACATTCCCACCCTCCTGCAAATAACTCAACTAGCATTCTCTGACGTTGAAAACTACCTTACCAAAGCCCATCTTATCCTCAATCCAAAGAAAACTCTGCTTATGAATATAACCAGTTCTAACAAAAACACTAACAGTCAATTCACTATCTACTCCACTAATGCTACTCCAATTGCTCCAGTGGCACAGGCTAAGCTATTGGGAATAACCATAGACTCCCACCTAAAATTTGATAGTCATCTCAACTTAACTATTAAAAAAGTACATGCCAAACTGGGGTCGCTCTACCGTATCAAACCATTTCTTACCAACAACTCAAGATCAGCCATTGCCCACTCCCAACTTCTATCCACCCTACTCTATGCATCTCCCATTCTGACTAATCTCAACAAAACTGAACTAAGCAAAATGGAAGCCTGCTATAACAGAATTGCCCGCTTTGCTGCAAATTGCTCATATAGAACTCATCACTGTACTGCTTTGAGACAGCTCCACTGGCTTGAACTGCCCAACCTCCTAACCTACAATCAGCTCTGCCTCTGTCATTCTATTACCTCCCCAATAAGTGTCCTGTCCTCAAATACCTAGTACAACATCACTCAGCCAAAAGGCCTCTTAGATCATCAAGCAAGCTACTACTAGAAGTCACCAACAGCTACAATAGCTTTGGAGATGCACTATATAGTAGTTCAGTGGCTAAAACATGGAACTCTGTCCCTACAAGCATTCAAAACACATAATCCTCATAATCCTCCTTTAAAGACCTCATCAGGCAACATCTCAAGGAAAGTTGGCAGTGCCATGATTGTTCCCCAAGCTAGTGAAAGCAGATAACACATACATACAAAATCTAGAGCACTTGACAATAGTTTTCAGTTTTACTCACAAACACTGGCTAATCTACAATGTATGTACTGTACCTGTGTACTATGTATGTATTCTACCTATGTTCCAAATTTCAGCTGTACACCACAAATCTATTCATTACCTTTATTTTTAAAATTAATATTTTTTTGTTTGTTCTCTCCACTGTAACTGTTTATGTGTTGCATACCACTGTAAAAAAATGTCTCCTGTAATTTATGTGCATACTGATCATGTCTAAATAACTAAATGTGTTTGTAATTTTTCTTTGTGGAGCTTTTCTCCCCAGGCCTCTGCTGAAAAAGGGCCTTTTCGGCACAGTCAGACACCCCCGGTTAACAAATGTAAAATAAAATAAAAATAAAATAAATAAAATATTTCAGCCTCTACCTTGGCAGCTTGTTTGATCAGCTTATCTGTGGATTACTGGTGTGTGTTTGAACTACATGTGGGATCTAAGAACAAGGTAGGGGCCTTTTTGTTTGTTTTTGATTTGATCACAGGATTTAGTGGCATTTATCTGTTAATAGGTATTTTGATTACTTAATAGTGTAGGATGCTTAAGGTATCATGTTTAAAGGCATGCAAACAGCTGGTTAAGTGGGGCTCAGGTTGAATTACATTGGTGTGCTATAACTGAGGTTCATTTTGCAGGCCTATATTTTGGTGCTAGAAGTAGGTTAGTAACTAAGAGTGTACCTGGAAAGTATCAAGTGAAATTAGAAGACCAAAAGGGTTTAAGTAGTTTTTAACCAAGGGTTTGGCTTGACTGAAGCATGGTTATATTAAAAACATTAAAAGTAGGGCTTGTGAGCTGAGGCCTGCAGCTAGCCACATGGCAGGGCTTGTGAAATGAGGCCCACAACTAGCCACATGGCAGGGCTTATGAACTGAGGCCCGCAACTAACAACATGGCAGGGCTTGTGAGCTGAGGCTGTTGTTGGCAGCACAAGTAGAACACTTGTTTTTGATGCAGAAGGCTGTGGGTTCTGCTCCCATAGTAGGTAGTTGGTTTGCTGATACTGTACTGTACTTTTAAGAGGAAGCCAGTGGTTAGCCACATTGCAGGGCTTATGAGCTGAGGCCTGCAGTTAGCCACATGTCAGGGCTTGTGACCTAAGACCAGGCTTGTGAGCTGAGGCTGTTAGCAGCACAACAAGTAGAATACTTGTGTTTGATGCAGTTGGCTGTGGGTTCTTTTCCCACTGTATGTAGATGGTTTGTGGCAGGGCCTACGAACTGAGGCATGCAATTAGCCACATGGCAGAGCCTGGGAACTGAGGCCTACAGTTAGCCAGATGGCAAGGTCTGGAAGCTGAAGCCTGCAGGTAGCTACTTGGGGCCGGGCCTGTGAACTGAGGCTTATAGGTAGCCACATGGCAGGGCCTGGGGAGCTGAGGCTGGGAAAGTACCCACAGGTAGAGCATTTGGAGAGGATCAGAAATAGTTGAGGGCACTCAAGGGCAGTTTGCCTTAAACTATTTTATTTACATGTGGGACAACAATTTTGTATCAGAGAAAAGGCTAGTTATGTTATTGTTGATGTTTAAAGACACTTTGGTTTAAGAACATGTAGGCAGATTGCTTAAGTTACTATTTGATGTAATGGCTTTAGTTTGTGTAATTTTGTAACTCTTTGTATCTGTAACTGAACTTTAATGTTTTGTAACTGTTATTGTATTTTTAATGTTGTCTAATCTTTGTAGAGCTTTTCTCCCAGGGCTTCTACTGAAAATGGACATATATCCAGCTAGACTAGCCCGGTCAACAAACGTAAAATAAAATAAATAAATACTTACTTTTGGATTTGTTCCTGATTCATTGAGAGATATGATATTAAGGTCATGCCTGCTTCTTTTAAAAGCCTGACCTTGATTAATAATTATTTATACCAAAATATTTGGTTGTTATCCATGTATTATGTATCTTATCAACTTCATAGTCTTTAACTCTACTTGTTTTAGATGATAAACATCATCTATAGTTTGTACTGACATTTAGTTTCTTTAAAAGGATAAATTAATAAACTGAATATTTTTATAGGTTCAGAACAATTCCTGAATGTTATTTTGTCTTTTTCTTCTTTTTTGCAAAGTAAAAGTATTAATGCTTTCAAGGCTTCTTCCCTTGCAACATGCAGAAATGTGGCACACTGCATCTTTCCATACTTCTCAGCTATCCCATGCACAGTGAGAAGCAAAATCAACTTCTAGATACACACTTTTCATTTTACCTTGCACTTACAGAATTCTTGGAGATTGTAGCTGGTATTTTTCCATTCAAGAATACTGTGAGGGTGTCTCAAGAGTTAAGCAAGTGAAAAACTTTAATAACTTTAAGACAAATTAACTTGTTAATTTCTGAACCTATATAACTTTTGTATTATCTATCAGGATGCTCATTAATGACTTTGACAACTCCGTGGGTCTTTACTATGACTGCCTTCTAGAAGGAGGTGTACCACATGACATGAATTGCTTGAATGTTAGCTCCCTAATATTTAAATACTTATAATCCAATAAACTACATAGGAGAGATCAATGGTGAGATGACAGCATTTCTGAACAGCCATGCTTATCCCCACCTAAAAAAAAGTATAGGCAAATGTTGCTTAAACAAGCAATGGCTTTAACTGATGACAGATATACAAAAGAGTATGCTAAAACAACAGACCACTGGATATCCCCTAACATGGCATGGTTAAAAGGTTGGGAAGATATGTGTGCTTCTTATTTGTAATATGTCTCTTGCAAATATGAAACAGTTCCATAATGTAATTCATACTATTATTTTTAAGTGCACTTACAAGTAAGGGTATGATTTTGTGCTGGAAAGAAGTGTTCAGTTGGTATGGGCACACTTTTCATTCTATGATTCACTGTGTATCAGTGCATACTGTCCTACAAGAGACAGCCCATATATATACACACCAATTACACATTTATACTATTTACAAAAATGAAATATAGGATTTTTTAATTAATATTGTAAGACATTTATGCATTTCTACATACCCAATACATAATTTCAATTGCAAATTGATTTATTACTAGACACCACCCTTTTAGTGAAAAACGAAAAGGTATATTTTTGTATTTTACATTTACAAAATGTAGTTGAGTTTATTTTTATGTGTTTAAATCTTAATGATCGATGTATAATTAGAGTCAATTAAGTGATGACTATAAAAGGCAACTGCTCCGTTAAACCTGTACTCTGATGAAACCCAGCATAGAGCCGGGTGAAAGCGCTCAGTGAATGTTTTGTTTTTCGTGTATTAAATATTAGAGTGACTCAGTGGTCTGGTGTGGCTTTATTTTCTATACATTGAAACATCCCTACCCTACAGTGATTATGATAACAAGAGGGGGGGTTCACTCACATGTCCCTGCTTTTCTGCTCCTGGTTTCAAGGAAAAGACTTACACTTGCATGCCTGTATGGGACATGCATAGTGTTGTGACAACATCCCTGATCGGGTATTGCTAGACTTGTATTTTACTGAGATTTTGTGCTGGTTCTAAAAGTAGGAGGTCATCAAACTTGCTGTGTTAATAAAGTTTCTTGATATTCTCAGATTATCAGTGTATCCTCCTGCTTTAATGATATCTGAAATAAGAACATTCAACCTTTGCATAGCAATTTGGATTATATTATATGCTACCGTACGGCAGCGGCAATAATCATCCATCAAAGGTTACTTGTTTTTTGTGCTGCCTTTGCATTTTCTGTTAAATAAGAAAAGGATGAAAAATTATTGGTTCTTCATTTGGGTTTGGGATATCCAGGAATTTTGGTTACTTAAAAGATTTAAAGGAGTGGAACAGAAATGGGTAACCAACCAATAAGTACCAAACTGATTTTTCTTTTTTCTTTCTTTTGTTAAAATTTTTGGATCACTTTCGTTATGCACTATTAATCTATATGCATGCAATGCTTTGCACAAGGATCCTAGTAATATCACAGGTAAAGCTCACTCTCTAATGTTATTAAACTAATTCATCACTTCAGGGTTCGGGCCTGACTTAATTACTTCATTACTGTCTGTGTGAAGTTTGCACTTTTAATATGCATCTGTGACTGACTTCTCTTCAAGATGCAGTTTGACACTACAAAGTTTCATGCTGTTGTTGTTGGACATATAGAAAAGTGTGGCAGTGTGACTGAATATGTCAATGGCACTGTCTAATGAAGGTGAAGTCTTCATGTACTCATTACATAATTTTTTCTTTATGGTGTTTGTTGCACTTTGAATAATACTACTGCTAGCATTTTGGTTCAGTAAGGAAAAACTGTACTTAGCAGACACAGAGGCGAACCCAGTGCCAAAAATGTTTGTGGAGGGGGGACATGCAGCCCATTGACACTGAAAAATTTGCCACCACTGCTGTAGAATGACTGGTGATGCTCCCAATTGCCTGTAGGTGTATATGGTGTGTGTGTGTGTGTGTGTGTGTGTGTGTGTGTGTGTGTGTGTGTGTGTGTGTGTGTGTGTGTGTATGCGTGCACACATGTGAATATACACAGATTTGTACACATGTACACACAGTCTGTGATCCTGTGAGGTGTTAGTGCCTCGTCTGGGATTAGTTTCATTGCTCGTGCTCAGTGAATGCTGGACTAAGCTTTGGCTCCCCAGTGACCCTGAAATGGACTAAGGTGGCAAAGAATGAATGAATGAAGTGCACTGCAGTTTATCATTCAACACAAATGGTATGGTATGGGTCAGTGTTTAAGTGATTGAGGTGTATAGGACTTATATTAAACAACATTTGCTTTACAGCAGGAGAAAATAGGCCTCTCTAGTACGTCCTTTTAAGTGCATTTAATATTCTACCCTAACTCCATCTTTGCCTTACCCCTTACTTTTTTTCTACCTGTCCCATGTTTCTGTGGATTAATTCTTTCCCACCGACTGTATTAGTCCATTGTATAGGTTTACAACCTTCTCTGTTAAAAATGAACTTTCAGTATGCAGGGAGAAATTAGTACCTACTATCTGCTCTGTGTACCTCCTCTATCCACTTCTGCATCAGGACGACCCCTTTACATAGGCCTGATATAATTTTGTGTGCCATTATCATCTCTCTACTGTCTGTCCAGATCCTTTCCCCTTCATTTCACACATCTTTCTGGTGGATTTTTCTCTGGATTCTTTCTAGCATTCTGACATGTGTTTCCTTACTTGGCCACAAAAACTGCAAGTAATACTGAAGTTGCAGAGTGGCAGCATTACTTCTTTACTTCTGGAATTCATCCCCTGAGGACACCGCCCCCAAAATATTCTGTTTGCTGCTGCTACTGCCCTCCCATTCTACTCCTGGCAGTCCAGACTAGGTGTTATTAACACCCCAAGATCATTTTCCTGCCCTTTCATGATCACCGTGGCCTAAAGAGCAGGTGCATGAATTTGTTTGCACTGAACCTTATCTGCCGCCTTTCTGTCCACTCACTCAGTCTTTCCAAATCCTTACCTAGACTATTTCCCATCCTCCACTGCTAAATCTAAGTTTGTCACATCAGCAAATACGCTGATCCTGTTAGTTTAGCTCTCAGACATGTCTAACATGTCTTCAGACAGACAAGCACACCAAAGAGTGCTGGATTTATGCTAGACCTGTGGTACTCCACTAGTCACTTTCCTAATTAATGACTTTGTCCCTCTTACCACAACCCCCTACAGTTACTACTTAATGTTAGAGCTATCCCACTTCCATAATCTTAGTCCAACCTCAATCCCTGTAGTTTTTCTGACAGCCTCAAGGAACGAGCGAGTCAAAAGCCTTGCTTAAATCTTGGTAGACCATGTCTACTAATACTTCCTTGTCAAGTTCAGGTGTAACCTAGTCAGGAAATTAGATATAACTTGATTGACACCTCCTTCTGGCCTAACTCTAGGTTGCTTGCTAACCTCAAAATTGTTGCCCTCCAGAAATGCTGTCAGCCTCTCCATCAGGAATCTCTCCACAACTTTCCATATCACTGTTGTTAAGCTAACAGGTCTGTAGTTCTCTGGATTCTTCTTGTCTTCAGAAAACACACTGCCATATTTCTGAAGGTGTCTATCTGATCGATGCCCAGGATTTTAAAATAAGTGCCAGAGACAAAGTGTCATTTAATCCAGGTTCAAAAAAAGTATTCAATAAAAATTGCCACTTTAACTCACATAATTCAATATTTAATTCCCACAACCTCCTCTTAATGATTTTTGAACAACTTCCAATATACCAAATGTACACCTTTTGAAACCAATGCATTTTAAAGAATGTCTGTACAAAGCATTTTTATCATTTTCTTGAGTAATAGCATACCTGTGTTCATATATACATTTTCTCAAATGTCTTTCGGTCTTGCCAACATAAAAATATTTACAAGTGTCACACACTGCTATGTATACCAGGCCTTTTGTGGCACATTTCCCAGGTATTAATACAACTAATCTCGTCCTTTTGGGTAAACTTATAAATTTTTCCTCCAGAATAAATTTACAAAAAGCACAGTATCCACACTTTGTAGTATTTTTTTCAAGTGGGTTAAGAACTATAATATTATGTTCAAACAAATATTTCAGATTTTTCCCCATTCTATAAATAAACCTAGGTTCTTCACTTAAAATGTGTGTTAGTCTTAAAAATGACCCAATATTTTTTAATTTCTTTCACCTCTTTTGAGCCCCCCCCCCCAAAAAAAAAAAAGAACTACCATTCTTCTGTTGAATTCCTTTGTTGGTGGGATCATTAAGAGGAAGTTGGTGGGAATTAAATATTGAATTATGTGAGTTAAAGTGGCAATTTTTATTGAATACTTTTTTTGAACCTGGATTAAATGACACTTTGTCTCTGGCCCCTATTTTAAAATCCAGGGCATTGATCAGATAAGACACTGGGGGTTTCCTTTTATGTCTGTTGTTATTTATGCTTGTCTTTTTAAAAGCTTGCATAATTTATTATGCATCCAGTTATTCAATTATGTTTTTGTATTTAAGTTGGGATTTGCTGTTTGTTTCTATTCTGAAGAAGTCTTGGTATTGACCAAGACGAAAGCGCTTAATAATTTTGCTTACTGGAATAAATTTTATTGCTGGTACTCTCTTGAAGGATTATCTTTATTGGATTTGGCTGGCCTTTTTCAAAGCTCTTCCTGTTGTTGCTTTGTACGAGTTTTTTTTAACGGGAGTGGAATTTTTTGCCCTTTGGTTTGCTGATATTTCTGGAGGTACTAGGAGGTAGTCCCCTGATCTTTGTCTTTTATTGTCTCTAAGGGCAGCTCGTTTCCTCTGCATCTCTTCTCTCTCTATCCTTGCATTTGCCTACTACTCTCCGCATTGTGCTCTGCCACGCTGTCAGCGTGGCACATTCCCACTAATGTCAGTGGGAGATAAGAGGTGCGAGGGCTTATCTTCTTATTCTTCTTTCGGCTTTTCCTGGTTAGGGGTCACCACAGCGGATCACCTGTCTGCTCATGATTGGCAGTAGAGTTTTTACGGTGTTGAGTTGCCAGCCCGGCACCCAACCTTCCACGGAAGGCACATACATGCACACACTCATACCTAGGGCCAATTTAGAGTGTCCAATCCACCTACAGCATGTCTTTGGGATGTGAGAGGAAACCTGAGCACCCAGAGGAAACCCACGTGACCACAGGGAGGACATGCAGACTCTGCACAGAAGGCACCCCAGCTGAGGATCGAACCGGAGAACCTCTTTCTGTGAGGTGACAACGCTAACCGCTGCACCACCGTGGCCACCCTAGGTGTGAGGGCTTATGGGGATATGAAATTCTATGTGGGTACAGCCAGTCACACAATGTAGAGGATGCAGTGAAGCTTACATCATCTATCTAACAGCACACGCCCACAGGATTTAGTCACAGATGATATCCCAGGCTTTAAGCAGGATTTACAGTTCAATTGTAATACTGACCTACACATAGTTAGAGAGTTTAGGTTGGTGTGACTCTTAAGAAATGAGCAGACATGGATCTATGGCTTGATGAATCTCAGTTTAAAAGCAACACCCAAGTTAAATGTTTAAAGCCATCAGCACTATAAACTACTGTTAATGAAAGATAAGTGGTACATCTAGAATTACATGCAGGAATCTGAAGAAGGAGGCACTGTTAGTATACTTCCCATCCAGGGAACAGCTAGGAAAGTTGCATGGCTGTACACAAAGTCTAGACAGTGATCCAAATAGCACTGAGCAGACTGAGGGAGTTTTCACTGTACATTTTTGCTGGCAAGTCTTTGATGAACATAATACCAAACTACTAAAAGTCTGAAGCAAATGCTGAGGATAAGACACAAATGAGTAAAAGTCATACTTCCCTCATATCATATTATGGTACAGTGTTTCAAACACGGATGGATTAGATGGATATCATTAATATAAACAGAAAACAAAAGAGGCCTTTTGTGAACATCTGCAGTATGGTTATAGATAAACTGCGTTGTTTATTCTTAAATATTACCAGAAGTAATTAATAAGACAGCTGCAAAAAGAAAGAAATATCACCAGCCATTCCTGTGTAGGGCAGCTTAACTACTGGCACAAAGTTGTCCCACATATCTAATGGTTTGTACTATCAAAGCAGGCTGCCCCAGAGTTCTGCTCTTTCTTGATGGTGTTTGCAAGGGAAGTCATTACAGAGCCAACATCTTGTGTCTTGGAACCTAACATCAGTAAGAATAGCATACCATACATTGGTAATATCACTATTGAAGAGTTTTTACAATCACATTAATTCAGTCATGGCAAAACAATATTCCATGCTCTACATGCAATGAACTGAAAATAAAAAAGACATCTATTGCAATAATAACTCAGTCACGTTTACTTTAATTAGCTGTGCACAACTGTACACAACTGGATGAACTACTCCTTAGTTCTGGGACTGAACAGCTTGGAGTAACTTATTGCTGAATCACTCTGACGCATGAAACCAATTGATCTGGTATCCGGTGACATCTGCCATGATGAACTCACAGGTGCATATACCATACTTGAAGAGGCAACCAGGTAAAAGGAAAAAAAATGTTTCCAAAAGGGGAAAATGAAGACTTCTGTATAAAAGAATCAGAAAGGTTGTCTTCTTTTTTTAAAATAATTCTTATGTCAAGGTCTGTGCTTGGATATACCACCAAGGTCATGTTCTGTACTAGAATGCAGATCTCCCACTAAGATTTCTACCAAAATGTCTCACAACCATATTAGTGTATAACATCAAAAAATAAACTCCTCATTTACTTTCAGACTCACACTAGCTCTGACCCATATTGTATTTAGATTGCAGGCACATTCAAATAACAGCTAGTTCTGTAAAATGGATGCACTTTAACGATCATCTACATTACCCGAGTAGTAATTTTATGAGACAAAAGCAATTTCATGATAGATTGAAAAAAATGAACCCTTTAAAGGGGGATAGGAACACTTCTATTGAACACATCAGAGATAAACATAATATGCTGTGACAGTGACTACTCGTGAAATTTTAAAGAACTACATAAGAAAGTGCAAATCAAATTCAGTGATTAGGTTAAGTGTACTGAAAAGTGCCAAATGCTAGTTACATGCTGGTTATATTCACTACACTTGACAGAGCTAAAGGGCCAAACAGGAACATTAAGCATTATGGCGCAACAGAATGTTTTATGTAGAGGATGTTTCACTGACAAGCTGATTGCAACCAGTATTCGGGCTACATATTATGTGCATTCATATTCTGAATAAAATGTAAACACAGGACCTATAAATATGCCATGACCTTGGCACACTTGCGCAATACCGTAAAAATGCAGTCATACACCGTACTTGTATATCTAGAGGGAAACATTACATCAAATTGATTTTCTTCAGATATGGCTAAGGACAGAGAAATGTTTGCTTCTAGCTGTCTGCATCAGCAGCAACTATGACAGGCAGGCCAGTAAAAACATCGCTCCTTAGTGACTTTGCATTCCTGTCTGAATTCTGCCATTTCCATACAATAGCCAATGACATTTCATGGGGGAAAGAAATCTAAGATCCAGGTTTATTAAAGCAGAAAAATGGTGAAATATCATATGTGCAGAAGAAAGGGCATACTACAGTGATTGCTGTAGCTGAAATACATGACTCAGACTGAATTATTGACAGTGAACTGAAATACAAGCAGGTTGGCGTACAGCTGCATTTAATAATGAAGTGACTGCTAAACAGGTTTTTCTTTTATCTTGACATTTTTAGATGATGCCATTTGCTTTTGTATACAAGGTGACGTTATACAATGTTATGAATTTGCTGCCATTTTACTCAATCACCAACACAGCAGCTTAGTATAACACTAAATTTTGTAAGATCTTTCTTGCTAAACAGTAATAAAAAAACAACACACACACATACAAGCAGATAGAGACAATTCGGTAATGAGGAAAGATATTACTGCATTTACTCACTGGCACTCTGTCAGGGTATTTTTTCCTGATTTTCTCTCCTTCCTTTTTCCTGTATTCAAAGGGATGATCCTCTTTGTATTGAAATTTCATTCTTGCTTGTCTTTTTTTCTATGTAATCTGAAATGTGCTGGTGATTTTTTGCTTTGTGTTTGGATTCGTAGATGACGACCTTTTCGATGAAGCTCTGTCTGCTCCTTTGTTCTGAACTAGCCTGCTCAGGTTTTGATTGGAGGAGGGTTTACATGTGCAATGACTCTGCAGCTCTGCTCTTGCTCAGCTGATCAACAATAACAATTGCAGAAGCAACAGCACCAGTAGCAGAGTAGATTTCAACAGCAGTTGCATGACGGTATGGGAACAGCCCCTGGGAGCTCCTGGCCATACCATTAAACTGCTGAAACGGGGAGAAGCCTCCTGTATTCTGACAACAATATATTATGCTACAGACATTACATACATTATAAGAAGAAGCATACGCAGAAAGTAAGATCTAAGAGATAGCATTTTTTCTATAAATATTTCTAAATTCTTAACATTCTTCACATTAGCTAACTTTCTTCTTTAATTCAAGGTTTCACATATTTTCAACCAAAGCATTTTGCTGGAAGCTCAGAAGAGCAGTAAAACTCTGCTTGCCTTTTCAAAAAATATTAGCGGTATCATAAACATGGTCCCCACCTTCTCTTTCAAGGCATGTGAGAGGCAAGGTTCATAAAAGTGCAATGTCAACATGAGTCGGCTAGACAACATCCACTGCCTAATGGCACTAAGACGCAGGTTTAACAGCAGTATATTTTAAGTGTTTCGTATGTATCAGTGCTTAATGGATTTGTAAATTGAAAAAAGCCACAGGAGTAATTACAGCAGTATTAAGCATGTAATACATATGTGTGATAGTGGCAGAAAACAAAAGTCCATACAGTTAAGTAGAAATCACAGTGTTTAGTGTTTACAATAGGAAAATATATCACTGATTATGACTCTTGACTGAACCAAGCAAAAGGATGACATTGTGAGTCTGGCCTGAGCTGTAAAATTTTGATTTTGCTGTAACATGTTTGTACTTTAGGCTATATATGTATGTAGTTCTCTTTGGTAAATAAAATGTAGCAATTTTATTTTAAGCTATTCCTGGAAAAATGAGATGAGAAAAGTACTGAAAAATTAGTTGTTCTTTAAGTGAAAGTGTCTCTGAAGCTAAAAGAACTTGTGCAGTATTCACTGTTACAAGAGTATCCTACAGCCTTTCTGCTGAGTGACAGGCTCTTGCACAATTAGTGTATATATAATATATTTATTGACATTTGATTATCAGGAAAGTCTGACTGGGTAGGCATACCTCTCAACTATCCAGATGTTCTCAGGATGTCCAGATTTTTGCCTCATATTTTTGGTCTGTTCCTCATAAAATCTGTGGTTTTCTGGCAAATCATTGAATACTGAAGTCATTAAATAATACTAAATAATGACAGGCATGTGAGACTCAGACTTCATCCGTCCACAACCCCTTTTTCCCATTTTTTCCACATGGGGTCGGGATGTCACTTCAACGGTGACGATCATCTAGACCCAAGGTTTACACCGCTGCATGGTTAGCCCTGCCATGGTCGTTCATCCACACCACACACTTGCACACATTCAGATCTGAAGAAGCATTGTGAGAAACAACGGGAAAGCGCTCATACATTAAATCGCTTATACTCATACCTCGGCGTATGTACTGCCTCCTGATTTTGGTTATATTTGCTATTTTAAGGTGTTCGCTTGGAATGACACCAGCTCTTGCTACCCCCATAGTGCCTTTTTTAGGCAAGGCTCAAAAGACAAATCCACCTCCATAGGTATCACAAGGGATAAGAAACTAAGAGTAATGCTACTCAACGCCAGAAGTCTAAACCTCAAGATGCACGCACTCGAAACTCTCCTTAGCATGGAGAACATCGATATCTGTGCAGTAACAGAAACCTGGTTCAAGGCTCTCGAGAGCACCCCAGCACTACCAGGTTATACCTCATACCATGCTTTTCGGCCCCAAAACTTGGACCGAACCACAAAAGGAGGGGGAGTATCAATATTCGTCAAAGATACCCACACCTCCAGGTTGGTGGCACAGCACGAAGCATCAGAGACTATCCATGTGCAACTAACAGTGGGTAAAACTGCCTTCCAGTTTATAGCCTGCTACAGACCACCCTGCCAAACCCAGGAACCCCACTCGGCCTTCCTGAGAACACTGGAAAATATGAAGGTCTCTCCAAACACCATTATATTGGGTGACTTCAACTACCCAACCATAGACTGGGAGCATTACTCTAGCTCCAACACCCTTGCCCAAAGGTTCCTAGAATTTATAAACTCAAATGCTATGGAACAACTTGTTACCACTCCCACAAGAGGGGAAAACATACTGGACCTGATCATCACCAACATGGGGACTCTATGCTCCAGACCAGAAGTGTATCCCTCACTGGTAAGATCAGACCATAAACTAATCTCACTGGATATTCACATCCCGACCCCACCCCATGCCCAGAAAACCACAGTGAAAAACTTCAGTAAAGCAAACGTCACACTCCTCAAAACCAAGGTGGAATCCTTCAAAGTCCCCGGGCCTGTGGATAATACGGCCCAGACCGCAAAATCCTTTATAAACGCATTCTATGAACACCTTCAGGAATGCATGGATCATGCAATCCCAAATTAAACCAAGACCCAATCCTCCAAAGGCAGATGTCCTGTCTGGTGGACCCCAGCCATAAACAAACTATACAATAGAAGGAAGAAGCTACTACATGATAGAGCAAAATCCCAAAAAGGGAAGGCATCTCTGATCAGTATTAGCAAAAAACTACGGGCACTCATAAAATCGTCTAAGGCCAGCTTCGAGAGAAAAATTGCACAGGACACTAAGGATAATCGCAAGGCTTTCTTTAGTTATGTTAGGAACCTGGGTGGGAATTCCCAGATATGCTCAGAATTAGTCCAAAATGACAAAAAATACACCGAACCCACAGACATTGCCAACATCCTAGCTGACAGGTTCAGCGCAAACTCCCCTCCCCACCAAAAGGGCTAATATCTATCCCAGCAGAGTGCTGCCCCCCTGACATCTCAGATGCTCAGGTAAGAGCTGCCCTCTCCAAAGCAAGAAACACAGCATCAATGGGACCAGACGGTGTCCCGGGCTGCGTCCTACATGAATTCCAAGAAGAGCTAAACCCAAACCTAAAACTACTGTTCAATCTCAGCCTTACTACAGGATATGTACCCAAAGAGTGGCGTACAGCAACAGTGGTCCCTTCTCCACAAAGGTGGTGCCTCAACGGATCCTGGAAACTATCGCCCCATAAGTCTCACTAGCTTGGTCTGCAAAGCTATGGAAAGGATCATCATGGACCTTATAAATAAAGATATTGGGGACCTGCAGACACTGGATCCTACCCAGTTCGGCTTTGTTAAGGGAAGATCCTGCCTCTTGAACCTGGTCGATTTCTTTGAAACAGTCACCAAGTCCATTGACAAGGGGAAGGTGGTCCACACAGCCTACCTGGACCTCGCAAAAGCCTTTGATGCAATACCCCACTCGGGAATTATAGATAAGCTCACCAGCTTAAATATAAACCCCTATGTCACTAGATGGGTTGCAAACTGGCTCAAGGCCAGAACCCACATGGTTAGAATAGCTGGAGCCATGTCAGACTCCAAACCAGTTACAAGTGGCATCCCACAAGGCTCAGTCCTGGGACCTCTCTTGTTCGGTATATATTTCTCGGAGGTACAGGCCAACATGGAAGGACTGTGGCTGACCAAGTTCGCAGATGACTGCAAACTGGGCGCCATAATAGACTCTCCAGCCGACACAATCATCCTCCAAAAGGGCCTCATAGAAACAGACAACTGGTGCCAGAGCCATGGCCTCAAGCTAAATGCCAAAAAGTGTATAGTCATCCCTTTGGCAAAAACAGTGCCCACAAATTACCACATAGGTGGTAATCCATTAAGTACAGAAGAAGTAATTAGGGACCTGGGGACCCAAGTTGATAGCAATCTCTCATTTGACAACCACGTGGCCAAAGTGGTTAGAAAAACATTTTATATAGCCCACCTAATCATGAAGGGATTCACATCTAGATCAGGGGAGGTCATCGTGCCTCTTTACTCATCCCTCATCAGGCCCATAAATGAGTACAATGCCCCTTTTGGGATGTACCTTACCAGACATCTGCAGCAACTGGAAAGACCCCAAAAGTACCTCACCAAGAGGATCAAGGGGCTAAAACAGATGCCGTATGCTGCCCGGTTAAAGAAACTCCAGCTCTACTCAGTGGCATACCGCCTGCTCAGAGGCAATCTGTGCCTGACGTATAAAGCCATGTCCAACCCAGAATTAATGGACATGCTGCACCTCAGAAAATCCAAATCCCATCGAGCTACGTGCTCGAGGGACTTGAACCTCAGCACTGAAATAAATAGGACATGTTGGAGAGACAGATTCATAACCCAGAGGCTCCCTTCACTCTGGAATAAAATCCCAATCCAGGTTAGGCAGAGTCCCTCATTGACTCTTTTCAAGAGGAATCTTGATGAGTGGATGGGAGATCATAGGTTTACCCCGGGTATCACTTCTGTGTCACTGTTAGACAGAGGCACAGTATACTAACCTTAAAAAAGGGCATAGCAAAATTAATTTAATATGGGTGGCGAAAGCCACACACACTCTACCTAGGCTTATAAATGCCCTAGGGCAGATAGCCTAGTATGAACCTATGAACCTATGAACCTATGAAGTAGAGCATGGTTTCATTTTGTTTAAGAGTAGTTTTACATCGGTTATGAGCACAGGATTGAAAGTAAAAGTGGATGTGGTGAAAAGTGGCTGTTGGGCAGGGTTGGGATTAGATCTTGTGGAATCCTTGGTTAGAGATACTACACTATCTATGAAATAAGATTTAAAATGTATTGCAGTTTCGAGTGGTGAGTAACTGGGAGAAGGGTTAGGGTTGAGTTTTTGGGTGGGATTCCAGATTTCTTTAATGGAGCTCCATAATTTTTTTAAGGGCTGTGGTTATTATTATAAAAGTTATTACAGTATATTTCGTCTTCATTTATTTGCTATTTAGCATGATTGCAAAGGATTCTGAAGTTTTCAAGATACTGTGGTGCTTTAAATTTTGCTATTCTTTCCAAGCTTTTTCTCTATCCTGCATTAACATTCTACTCTTTTTGGATAGCCAAATGACATTATTTATTTCAAGTCTCTTCCATCTAGGTGGCGCAAAGCTATTTAAGATATTCAGGAAACTTGTACTGAATTAATTTACAGCATCATCTAAGGGAAGGATTTTTAGGAAGTTCCAGCTAATAGATGATAGGTTAGTAATGTACATTTTCTGTGTTAAACATTGCTGTTTAAGTGGATGTGTGAGATGTCTGGTAGTATAGATTGGGAGGTTATCACAGAGAGTCTGACACTGTACCTGTGGTGGTGTATTTTTTAGGGTGTGATGCTAGGATCCAGTCTAATAGGGAATTTGATGTCTTGCTATAATGTGTGGGGATATTAATTAGTTGTGTGAAACCATATCAGTTCATGCTAGATGTAGTAGTATTTTTTCATGTGGAATTGTTATGGATATCCAGTGTAGGATATCTTCCAGTGTAGCTGTATTTTCACCAGGAGGGACGTAAAGGTCAGTAATACATATTAGCTTATAATTGTTGTTTTTCAGGAAAGTAATAAGAAGCTCAGCTGAACTGAATTTTGGTATTCGTTTGTTGTAATGCGAAATGTGTTAGCTATTGGGAAATATTAAAGAAATACCACCATTTTTTCTCTTTGTACGGTCATATATGGAAGATATTATAACCAGGAGGTGTAATTTCAAAGTTGTTTAAGCCACGTTTCAGTTACAGTTATATCAGGTTTATGTCAGTTAATCCAGGCATGTAGCTTACTTTATATAATTACACTATTTCAGGACATTTTTCATTATTTGGGTCAATCCCTGATAAATTTGGTTTTCATGCTGGTAGAGTGGAAACAAAAGTCAGGCAGCCACTGACTATGGCAGTTACCAAAGTGAACACCCAATTGTGGAAGAAGTCTGGCATGGTCATGAAGAATGACATGATAGCCTTACAGAGGTTTTGGCAAAGCATCTATCAACTTAGTAGGAGGAGTTGGAGCATTGCCTAGATTGTTTTCAGCAAGGTGGAAAAAATACTGACTTCAGCTGCAAACACTGTTTAGATATGAAAAAGCCACTCTGAGGAACCTTGAATCTAGTGCCCGCCTGTCAGGAGCTGATATCAGAAACAGTTGGAGGGAATGGATCCAATTATGTACATGAGGTTACTGCAGTGAATAAATACTTATCAAAGACTGTACCAGTGAATAAGATGCACTCAGAAATGCAGAAAATGCTGGACATTGGAGCACCATAGTTAGCACACATTTTCACTGTTGCAGGGAAGGCAGGGACAGCACCTCTGGACCACAGCTGTCAACATTCCACTTCTAAAATGTGTAACAGAGCCTCTCACGATGAGAAACAAACATGCAAAATGTGGAAGCAAGGAAGCTCACAGCATGGTTAAAAAGAAGTTATGTTCTTACCATAACGTTCCATGTGAATTGTTCATCTCGCCTTTGTTCTTACACACGGGGTTTGGAGCCGATCCTCGGCTCCGAGTTGGCCACATCACCAGCTCAGCATCTTCGAGAAAGCTCGAGGCACAGTTCTATCCCATGATCCTCCTGTGCTAACCCTCAGATCTAGTTTGCTAACACCAGAAGAATCCCACTAGTTACTGCGCCCAAAGCGCATAGAAAAACACAACTACACTGTCTGATGCATTGTCATCAATAGAAGAGAAAAGATGCCATCCCTGATGTACACTAGGAAGCTCAAGAATAACAATATCTAGAGAAGACTGAACCCGAATGCAGTCTTACCCGTTCTTCGAGAACGCAGGACAGGGGATGGAGGGGGGAATGTAAAAACAAAGGCGAGATGAACAATTCACATGGAAGGTTATGGTAAGAACATAACTTCTTTATGTGAAATTGTTCGATCTCGCCGTTTGTTCTTACACACGGGTAGCGTCCCTAGCTCCTTTATCCTGGGTGGCTCACGGGAGAACATTCCTGAGAACAGTGGAACCAAACGTCGCCCTGTCTCTGGAGTTTTTATCTAATTTGTAGTCAGTGATGAAAGTATGTGGTTTCGCCCAAGTTGCCGCCGCACAAATGGTATCTAATGGCAAGCGGGCGGTATAGGCTAAAGAAGTAGCAATCGCCCTCGTAGAATGAGCCTTGGGTTTAAAGGGGAGTTTTTGCTTTGCTTGTGAATATACGAAATTTATACAGTCTGAGAGCCATTTGGATAAAGTAACTTTTGTTACCGCCTTTCCCTTCCTTTGGTCAGCATATGATACAAACAGTTGATCTGACTTTCTGTATTCCTTCGTCCTGTGTAAGTAAAATCTCATCTGCCTGTGGACGTCTAATTTGTGCAGCATGTATTCCAACTTACTGGAGTGATTTTTGAAGAAGGTGGGTAGTTCAATCGATTGATTAATATTTTGGACTGAAGAAATCTTTGGAAGGAAGGATGGATTGGTGCGCAACATTACCCTATCTGGATGAAATATCATATATGGGGGCCGGACAGATAACACTTGCAACTCTGAAACCCTCCGGGCGGAAGTGATGGCAACCAGAAAAAGTGTCTTCCACAATAAAAATTTAAGATGGGTTGTGGCGGCTGGTTCAAATGGGGGCAACATGAGCTGTGATAACATCAGGTTAAGATTCCATGGGGCCACTGGATTACGAAAGGGGGGAATGGAGGTGAAAGGTACCTTTCATAAAGGCTTTGCAAGGTCTGTGGGACATGAGGGAACTATCTCCCTGGCCAACATGAAAATTAGATATAGTCGCAAGTTGTACCCTTATCGTGGAAGTCGATGCTCCTTCATGAAAAAGTGTAAAAAAAAACTCTAATATCTTGTGTACTGGAGCCCCTGACGGATCTATACCCTGCTGCGAGGCCCAGTATGCAAAATGTTTCCATTTGCTGTTGTATAGCTTCCTTGTGGATGGCTTGTGGGAAGATACAATTATGTGTTGTACTGCAGGGGACAATAAATCTGACCTGGCTAAGATGGGAAGCGGAGCAGCCAAGTTGTCAGTTAGAGGGACTTGAGAGATGTGTGAGGAACTCCCGACGAGTGTGTCAACAGATCTGGCACTGGGTCCAGAATCCACGGTTCCTCCACCTGATGAGTTTGAAGGAAGGGGAACCAGATTTGTCGAGGCCAGAATGGGGCTATCAGAATTATGGTCCTTTCCAGATGTTTGGCTTTCTGCAGGAATTTGGGAATTAGCGGAACAGGGGGGAAAGGTGTAAAAGAGACCCGGGGGCCAATCGTGCATAAGTGCATCCCTGGGGGCACCCCCCGGAGGGAGTAGTAGGTCAAAGTAGCTTCTGCATTTGGCATTCAATGGGGATGCAAATAGGTCACAGCAAGGCTGGCCCCATCTGTGGAAAATCTTTTCCGCGACTTGAGATTTGAGGGACCACTCATGGGGCAACAGGATGGCTCCGCTCAACCTGTCCGCAATGACGTTGGATGTCCCCAGGATGTGCATTGCTATCAGAAAGCGTCCGGTAGACACAGCCCATTGCCAAATCCTGTGGGCCTCTCTGCACAATGGATAAGACCTGGTTCCTCCTTGTTTGTTTATGTACCAGACTACTGACATGTTGTCCGTCTGAACTGTCACTGTTCCCAGAGGTAAGGACTTGTGAAAGTGTTGCAACACAAGAAACACTGCCCTCAGCTCTAGGACATTGATGTGCAGGTTGTACTCCAAGTTGGTCCATTGACCTTGGACTGTTCTTCCCTGAAAAAGTCCCCCCCACCCTATCAGGGAAGTGTCCATGGTTAGAGTAGCTATAGGACTGGGCAACACAAACGGTCGGCCTACTGTTAGGTCCTGACTGTGCATCCACCATAGGAGATCCCGTTTGCAGGAGTTCGTGATTAAGATCCTGTGAGATAGTGGAAGCTGCAGGTATGACCACTGAGCAAATAGCATCCATTGAAGGATCCTCATATGCATCCTGCCTAGGGGAACTACGATAAGAGCGGCTGCCATCATTCCTAGTACTCTCAAGATTTGTTGAGCAGGGACTCTCTTGCTCTGAAGAAGGATATAAATTTGATTTCAGAGGGCTGAAACTCTTAGTGGGGGGAGATTGATTCCAGCCAGGGAAGTGTCTAACTCTGCCCCTATGAATGAGATATGCTGTGAGGGCGATAAGACAGATTTTCCAAAATTTACTGTTATGCCCAGAGAGGAGCAATGGTTGATGGTGTAATCCCTGGCTTGCACAAGACGATACTTGGTGGTGGCTGACAGGAGCCAGTCGTTTAGGTAAGGAAACACTTGGAATCCCATTTGTCTCAGGTGAGACGCTACTACTACCATGCATTTGGTGAACACACTGGGGGCTGAGGTGAGGCCAAAGGGCAGGGCACGAAACTGGAAGTGACTGGCTCCCAGCTGGAAGTGCAGGTGATCTCTGGACGCTCTGGCCATCTTGATATGGTAGTACGCGTCTTTGAGATCTATAGAGCACATCCAGTTGCCCTCCTGTAGGAAAGGAAGGATCGACTGTAGCATGACCATCCGGAACTTTTCCTTTCTTACAAAAGTGTTGTCTGCTGAGGTCCAAAAATTGGCCTCCAGTCCCCTGTTTTCTTTGGAACTAAAAAGAACCTTGAGTAAGTTCCGGATCCTTTCTGGTCCGCCAGGACTGGTTGGATGACTCTGTTTTCGAGCAGCCTTTTTATTTCTACGGCTGCCTGGTCTCGCAGACTGGGTGGAACATCTGGGAGCTTTTTTGGGGCAGGTGGAATTTTTATAAATGGAATAGTGTAGCCTCTGGTAACTATGCTTTTTACCCAGGAATCCGATGTAAGATTTAGCCAGGCCACTGGGTATAAAGACAAACGACCCCCAACTGCCTCCAGAGTAGGATAGCCAGGCATGCACTCAGGAGTGCTGAAAGGGCTTCCCAGAGAACGTATCTCTGTCGCCCTGATTCTGCGGACCCCTGCTGCTGCCTGGACGGCGTCTTCCATTTCTTCCCCCTCCTCTGCCTCTGGAGGGGGCATCACTCTGTGTGGGCTGAAAGGATCCCTGAGTCTTTCGGAACCACATTTTCCGCCTCTTTGCCCTTTGGGGTATGGTCTAGATGGGGCGGAAAAATAGACCCCTACGGCAGACAGGGTCTTCCCTTCTTGCTCGCACCTAGTGAGAGTCTCCTTTACTTTGGGACCAAACAGTGAGGCACCATCAAAAGGGGCGTTAGCAAAAGAAGACTTGAAGGCTTCCGCAAAGGAGCATAGGCGCAGCCAGAATGGTCTCCTCAGAGCAATTGCTGAGGTTGCCGCCCTACTCGAACCTTCGGCTGCATATGAAATGAGCCCCATGGACGAGTTAACTATGGAGTTGAGGGTGTTAAAGTGTGCTGTCACTTTCTTGGAGACAGCAGCATCTGTATTGCCCTGGAGAGTATCTCCCAGATCCTCGAGGAGATCTCTCTGTAGACGCGTGAAATGCATAAGGTAGTTCAGCGAATGCATGGAAAAAGTCGCAGAACTAAACACGCGCTTCCCATATCTGTCCATCATCCTAGAATCCTTATTAGGAGGATGAACAGAGGAAGATGATTCGGACATTTCCTTCTTAGTGGCTGCCGCCACCACCATAGTATCCACTGGCACTCCTTTAGTCAGAAAGCTTTTGTCTTGAGGGGCCGTGATATACTTGTTGGGTCTGCGCGGGACCGGTTCCACTGTATCAGGTGTCTCCCATGCCCTTTGCGCTATCAGGTCCATGAGTTCGTCAAATGGAGGGGTCACCCAGGAGGTAGAAGGCTGAGCCCCAAATGCCTTCAGCAATACCGATTCATCTACAGAAGGGGCAAGGGTTTGCCAGTCTCCCCTCTGTTTCAAGATTTCCAAAATGTCAGCAAAAGAGACATCTTCAGAGGGGGCCGTGGGGACCCTTCTGCTTCATCCAAATCAGTATCAGGTGTCAGAGATTCCTGTGGGGAAACAATGTGCCTCCTCTTGCACAATCTTTTCCTCGGTACATCCTCAGAGGGGGCTTCTGGGGAGGCATCCGAGGAGGTTCTAAATAATCCGAGGAACCAGGGGTGCCCTCTGGAGCTGGCTGAGGCATTGGGTCTCGACACTTGGTAGGAACCGAAGGTACAGAAGCAAAACGTGGATCCTTTGGGGGAGGAGAAGAAGATGCCGATGACATATGTGTCTGTTCAGACAAGACCTTCCTCATGATGTCGAAGGCACCGGTGCCCCGGCCCGAGGATCCCATCGGTTCCGAAGAAGCCGGTAGTTTCCCTGGAACCGGGACCACGGGCTCCGACCCTGAGGACGGATCCAAGCTGATCTGAGCTGAGGCCCCGAGGGGGAGAGTCGGAACCGAAAGCTCGGTTCGACTGTCCGCCCCGGAACCAAGGAAAGATCGTCGGCTCTGAGACCCCCCCCGGCTGGTTCCGAAGGTGTCGAGGTCAACGGTGCCGATAGCGCTACTGGAGGCTTCGGCACCGAGGGCTCTACAATCATCGGCTCTTCGATTCCTGGCTCTGACGACTCGACAGGTCTCGGAGGAGGATTTGTCTCGGGGGTGGGAAGAGCCTCGAGTTTTGAAACCAATTGGGACAAAACTTCGATTAATTTGGACAGAGCCGAGTTCTCCATTAACTTCTGTACCACTCAGTCCACGTCGGAGTCGGAAAGCGGCCTCGAAGAGCGGGTCGAAGGGGCCGAAGCCATCACAGAGCGAAGGACTGAAGGCGGTGGTACCTCCGATACTGGCTCCAATACCTGAGTCTTGATCAGAGATAAGCATTTGATGCCAGACCCCAAGGTCTTTGGAGCCGGTGTCCAAATCTGAAAAGAGGTGCTCGGAGCCGAGGACTTAGGCTTCGACACTCTTGAAGACTTGGACCCCTTCGAAGACTTGGACACTTGTTCAGTCTTGTCCAGGGCCTCCTGAAAATCGGGTTTTAATAACCCTCTGTCCACCAACCTCCTGCGCCTTTCTAGCATGACCCTCCCACTGAAGGAATGACAGATGGAACAGTCTTCCTGCAAGTGGAGAGGGCCAAGGCAGTAGACCCAGGAAGAATGGTTATCAGTAAAGGACATCTTTTGTCCACACTGACACCTTTTAAAGCCTGACTTGGCTTTTTCAGACATACTATAATACCTATTAAACAAATACTAACAACACACTTATATGTATATATGTATATAAATATAATCACACACTATAACACTTCTAAAATTATGGATAATTCTTATCTCTAAATATATATATAAAAGAGAAGAATAAGTTAAGGCAGAAATTAACAATTTAAACCCTACTGTCAGTCCTGACAGAAATACAAGGCCTTAACTAAGGTAAAAAATACTAAACTATTTAAAACTACTTTAACTATTGAAAAACACACTATCTAATAAACCATCACACTAATAAACTACTTCTTAACAACTTTTTACTACTTCTAACAACTACAGCTTCAAAAAGGCTAGAATAAAGAATGAAAAATACTGGCCCGAGCCTCTCACAATGCGATCTGCTCCTAACGGCAAACTAGATCTGAGGGTTAGCACAGGAGGATCATGGGATAGAACTGTGCCTCGAGCTTTCTCGAAGATTCTGAGCTGGTGATGTGGCCGACTCAGAGCCGAGGATCGGCTCCGAACCCTGTGTGTAAGAACAAACAGCGAGATCAAACAATTTCACATCAACTATTTCTTCATAATTACAATAAAGTTCTTTACTGAATTAATATGATTCAGTATTGATTAACATCTTTATCATAGAAAGTTACTAGACAAATCAAAACTGAGTGGGGCCAAGTGTTTGGAGATTACCTATATCTTTAGCATGAAGTGCAGATGAACAAAACCAATGCAAGTCAGGCATAAACAGTAACTTGATTAAAAGTATGAGCGCTTTCACAATATCAAACACACTGCTTCATCAGATAATAGAACAAGTAAAACATTGAGTTTAAATACACCCCTATACTTAAATGACTAGCCAACCAAAAATACCTGCAGTTAAAACATTCACACTGGTAAAGTACTAGTTCCACTAGAATACTATATTCTATACAAAGAGTAACTTACATGCAGCTAAACAATAACATTGTCATGGTGCTGATACCACAAAAGCCATTGTTAACAAAATATAAAAATACATCAAGACAAGCATAATAAAATACGGATCCCCTACAGAAGACCGACAGATCACAACACCGACACCCACATCGCCGACACCAAAAGCCCGACACAAGAAATACCGACAACAGCGCTACTGCAGAAAAAAGGAAAATAACATTTCCTTTTTTCTGCTAGCAGGGGGGCTACACCCCCCCTGCAACCCCCCACCCGCCCCCCCGTAACTTTAATATACCAACTTTTAAATCACACTACAGTGCAGAAATGGAAATATTCCCATTCTGTACTATAGAGACTTACCGTTTCCCCATTGTCAGTATTTCGTGTGTTGGGCTTTTGGTGTCAGTGTTGTGAGCTGTCGGTCTTCTGTAGGGGACCCTAAAATACATATATAACAATAACCCCATTTTAGTCCCTGATAAAACTCAGTATAAACCATACATTTTTCAATGGTCTATATACATTCTTGTATAACCTACATTTAAAAACTTTTAGTTATGTACTTACCATAACTTTAGATGTTTGGGATCCATCTCGCCTACATTCTGTACTGATGGGTTCGGAGCCGATCCATGGCTCTGACTCGGCACGCTATGCTATAGAGCGAAGCCTCTTATTGGCTGAGCTATTCTCTATCCCAGGATGCACCATCACTAATCCCCCAGATCTTGTTTGTCCGCATTCATGCACACACATATAACTGTTTTATAACATTGCCAGATGTTTCAAGATGAAACAATAGAATTCGGACTGTCTGATCTCTTCTGATCTCCAAGGCAGGGGGAAGGAGGGTGGGTTATTAGGAATGTAGGCGAGATGGATCCCAAACATCTAAAGTTATGGTAAGTACATAACTAAAAGATGTTATGTGATCCTATCTCGCCTACATTCTGTACTGATGGGACAGCGTCCCTAGCACCTAATTCCTGGGTGGCTCACTGGAAAACACTCCTGAGCACTGTGGAACCAAATGAAGCTCGCCCCCGAGATGCCACATCCAATTTGTAGTGGGAAATGAAGGTGTGCGGGGAAGACCACGTAGCCGCAGCACAAATGTCACTAATGGCAAGCTTAGAATGGAATGCTATTGAAGTAGCCATAGCTCTTGTAGAATGAGCTTTGACAGAGGTGGTAAGCTCTTTATTAGAATAAGAATAAGCTTGAGTAATACAGTCCCTGATCCATTTGGCAATAGTGACCTTTGTGACGGCTTTGCCCAATTTATTATCCGAAAAGGACACAAACAATTGATCTGTTTTCCTTGTTTGTTGTGTCCTGTCTAAATAGAAACGCAATTGCCTGTGAACATCCAATGTGTGGAAGATGTATTCTGCTGTGTTTGAGTACTTTGGAAAGAAAACTGGAAGTTCTAATGACTGTTGCAGGCAAAAACTGGAACAAACTTTAGGGACAAAGGATGGATTAGGCCTGAGGGATACTCTATCTTTGTGAAAAACCAGGTACGGTGGTTTTACAGATAGAGCTTGAAACTCTGAAACCCTTCTGGCAGAAGTAATTGCGACCAGAAAGGCAGTTTTCCAAGAAAGAAATTTCAAATCACATGTTGCTGCCGGTTCAAGGGGAGGAGGTTAAGGCACGAATACCACATCGAGATCCCACGGAGGAGCAGGATGAGAAATCGGAGGTCGTAAAAGCGCAGCACCTTTCATGAAGGTTTTACACAATCTGTTGCTCATTAAAGGTGGGTTTATAGATTCATGAAAATTGGAAATAGCTGCCAATTGGACCTTGATGGTAGAGACTGAAGAACCTTGATTGAATAGGGAAGTTAGAAATTTCAGGACTTCCGATACCGGAACAGTGATGGGATACAGACCCCGGAGTTGAGCCCAAATAGCAAATCTCTTCCATTTTCTAGTATACAATTTCTTAGTGGCAGACTTGTGGGCCGATGATAAGATATATATGACCTCCGGCGCTAAAGTATGACTCCTGACTATAGTCAGAAGAGGAGGAGCCAAGCTGTTAACTTCAAAGTGTGAAGAGACTGATGGAGTTGTCCCGACTGATGAATTAATAGGTCTGGGATCTGATCCAGGAACCATGGACCGTCCAGTGCATATTTCCGAAGATAGGGGAACCATACCTGACGAGGCCAGTAAGGGGCAACTAAAATCATTTTGCTTCCCAAGTGAGACGCCTTTTGGATCACTCTGGGAAGGAGGGGAACTGGAGGGAAGGCGTATAGCAAGCCGGTGGGCCAAGGATGGGCTAATGCGTCCAAAGGACTCTCCCCCGGAGCTGGAGTGAGAGAGAAGAACTTTCTGCACTTTGCATTCAGCGGGGTTGCGAAGAGGTCGCAACAAGGAGTTCCCCATCTGCTGAAGATCTGAGTTGTTACTGCATCGTTCAGAGACCACTCGTGAGGAGAGAGAATAGTTCTGCTTAGTCTGTCGGCTATCACATTGGACTTGCCAGGGATATGAGTCGCTACCAGAAAACGTCTGGTCGCCACTGCCCATTCCCAAACTCTCATGGCCTCTCTGCAAAGGGGATAGGATCTGGTCCCTCCCTGCTTGTTCAGATACCAGACTACTGACATGTTGTCGGAGTGAATGGCAATTACGTCCTGAGGGAGGTAATCGTGGAGGGCTTGTAGAGACAGAAACACCGCCCTCATTTCTAAAATGTTGATATGAAGGTGACTCTCTTCTGAATGCCATTTGCCTTGGACTGACCTGCCCAGGTAATGCAACCCCCACCCCATCTGGGAGGCATCCGTCGTCAATGTGGCCATAGGAGGAGGTGGAACAAAGGGTCATCCCTGATCCAGATTGGAGGGCACCAGCCACCAGCGGAGGTCCCGTTTGCAAGTTTCCGTGATCCGTATGAGGTGACTGAGAGGGAGATCCTGAAAGGACCACTGTGTTGATAGGAGCCACTGGAGAATTCTCATATGCAATCTTGCTAAGGGGATTAGGAGAACAGTGGCCGACATAGAACCTAATAGCTGCAGGACCATCCTGGCTGGAGCTTTGGATCTGAGAAGCAAGGCTCGGACTTGAGCCTGTATAGTCTGTATCCTTTCTGTAGGAAGATAGACCCGCATTTGGTTTGAGTCTATCTCTGCTCCGATGAACCTTATGCGCTGAGATGGCAGCAACACAGACTTTGGCCAATTGAAGGTAATTCCAAGGGAGGTGCCTAGTGATATGGTGGCTTGTAGGTTCTGCAATAGTAGATGCCTGGAGGTGGCAGTTAGGAGCCAGTCGTCCAGATACGGAAACACCTGGAATCCTAGACTCCTCAGGTGAGCAGTCACGACCGCCAAACATTTGGTGAACACCCTGGGGGCTGTGGTGAGACCAAAGGGCAGTGTGCAGAACTGAAAATGACAGTCTCCCAGGCTGAAGCGCAAATGTCTCCTGGACGCCTGATCTATCAGGATGTGATAATAGGCGTCCTTGAGATCTATGGAGCACATTCAAACACCTTTCTCCAGCAGTGGGAGAATGGATTGTAAGGTGACCATTCGGAAGTTGGACTTTTTGACTGATCGATTTAGGATGCTGAGATCCAAAATGGGCCTCAAGTCCCCGGTCTTTTTTGGCACTAAAAAGAACCTTGAGTAAGTCCCTAATCCGATCTGGTCTGCGGGGACCGGTTGGATGGCTCCTTTTTGAAGCAGCTTTGAGATTTCTAATGCTGCGATTTCCCGTTGACTGGGTGGCGGGTCCGGGATTTTCTTGGACGGCGGTGGGGGGTGTGAAAAAGGAATGTTGTAACCTCCGGCGATGATTCGAAGCACCCATCGGTCCTGAGTGATACCTTCCCAGGCTTTTAGGTGCCTCGAAAAACGACCCCCGACTGGCTCCGGAGCTGCACAGTCGGGCAATCCTTCAGGGATTGTGGAAGGCTGAAGAGCTGCGAAAGGACTCACGGTCTCCAGTGTTGCGGGGGCCTCTGCCGCCTCTGGGACAGCGTCTTCCGGAAAAATTTCCCCCTCCTCTGCCTCTAGAAGGGGGATCGTCCTGCTGTGAGGGATAAGACTTCTGGGATTTACGGAACCACATTTTCCCTCCTCTTTTAGCCTTGGGGTAAGGCTGAAAGGGAGTGGAAAATCGTGCCCCTACGGCAGTCAAAGTCTTACCTTCTTGCTTGCAGCGGGTCAATGTGTCCTTTACCTTGGGATCCTAACAAAGAGGACCCATCAAAGGGAGCGTCGGCAAAGGAAGACTTAAAGGCTTCCGCAAAATGACACAGGCGGAGCCAGGCTTGCCTCCGTAGAGCAACACCCGTACCCGCCGATCTACTCGCCCCCTCGGCTGCATATGAAATGAGCCTCATGGACGAGTTTGATATCGATGACAGCGTAGCCAACTGAGAGCCAACCGTCTGGGCCAGCTGCTCAGGTAGGTTACCCAAGAGGGTATCTGAAAGCTCCTTGATCAGATCCCTCTGAAATCTAGTGAAGTGCGTTAAATAGTTCAGGGACCTTAAGGTAAAGGCCGCTGAACTGAGGGTGCACTTCCCGTACTGATCCATGCTCCTAGACTCCTTATTAGGAGGATGGACAGACGTCAAAGCCTCTGCTACATCTTGTTGGGTAGCAGATGCCACCACCAAGGCATCTACAACCACACCTTTGGTCAAAAACTCCTTCTCTGGGGGTGCTGATAAGAACTTATTTGGGCGAGCAGGCACCGGTTCCACAGAGTCTGGATGTTCCCACGCCTCGACAGATCAAATCTAGGAGCTCGTCGAAGGGCGGAGACACCCAGGAGGCAGAGGGCTGAGCCCCGAAGGCCTTGAGGAACACCGACTCGTCAGCGGAAGGGGGTTTGGAATGCCAGCTGCCTTGTTGTTTGAGGGCTTCCAAGATGTCTGCAAAGGAGACATCATCTGAGGACGACTTAGGGGACCCCTCCGCATCATCAAGATCGGTGTCCGACATGAGAGACTCATCGGGGGAGTCGACGTGCTTCCTCTTGCACAGTCTTTTCCTTGGGGGTTCCTCTGAAGAAGCTTCAGAGGGACCTCCAGGAGGGTGGGAACCCCCACTGGGGGTGACCTCAGGCCCCGGGGCTCTGCTGTCTAGGGACAGGGGGACTACCAAAGACCCAGTCTCTGTGTGTAGGGAAGGTGCTGGTGAGACCGTGGAGGTAGCCAAAGAAGATTTGGCCAAAGCACTCCTCATGGCCCTGAAGGCCGGACCGCCAGAGTCCTGGGAAGGTCCAACCCCCGTGGCCACAACAGTAGATGGTACCCCAGCAGCCGACGCACCGAGAGGAAGGCTCCGAACCAAAAACATCGGTCCCGAAGCGTCCCCCCCCAGGGCCGACGGAGGAGGTCCGTACAACTCACTCGAGAGCTGGGTTGGAGTAAGGGTCGGGCCGACCAAAACCTCCATCGGCTCCACCAGCACCGCTCCAACGGTGCCGAGGCTGTTGGAGGAGGAATCAGAACTACAGGGCCATCGGCTCAAGCCGAATGGGCTGGAGCCGAAACTAATTTCTGGAATACAGGAGACTGAAACAGTCTTAGGAGCACCCTGTCGATGTCCGAATCCGACATCTTTGAAGATCGGGAGGAGACCGACCGGGTCCGAACCGACTTCTCCATTGCCTCTGAAGGACTGGGGACCAGCCCGAATAGACTCGACCAGTATCGTGCCGAGGGAGATTCCAAACAATTTCCCTCGGTGCCGAGGAGGACTTCGTGCCGGGGAAGAGTCTGAGCCGGCAACCCTCATCGGCTCCAAAATCAGTGGAGCCGATGAAGGTGACCCGCCTCGAAGCCCCAGCCATCGGCTCCAAACCAGAGGAGTCGAGACTGAGGCATCGAGGCAGACTGCCCGCCTCGCCCAAGTCCGTGGAGCCGATGGAGAAGCCTGCCTAGATTTTTTACTGGTCGGTTCCGACGGACTGGTCGGAGCCGACGATTTCTTTTTCTTGGCTGGAGAGGAAGAGGAAGATAAGGCCTCCTCGAAGGAGGGTTTAATCAGCCCTTTCAAGATTAATTTATTCTTCCTCTCTTGGAGGACCCTAGAGGAAAAAGCGTGACACACGCTGCAAGACTCCTGTAGGTGTTTGGCGCCTAAACAGTACACGCATAAGGAGTGATCATCGGTGATGGACATTTTATAGTTGCATCTCGTGCACTTCTTAAATCCTGGGGGTCTATGCTCTTTGGACATAATGCCTGTAAACCACTCACTATATCAATAGAAAAAAACACTATGTATGTCACTGAGTAAAGATTTTTAAACAATAAAATCTTTTTTTTTTTTTTTTTAACGAAAGGCCAAAATTAACAAGTACAATACAATTACAACAAACACCAAAAAGGAGGGCCAAGAACCCTCTAACTTAAACAGGTACTTGACCTCTCTAAAAATAAGAAAACTCGCTAAAGAATAGGGGAAGGCCCCTCTAACTTAAACGGAAACCTTTCCCTAATCAATCACACAAATTCACCACAAAATTTTACCAAAAACACACTGATACACAACGATAGCTGTTAAAACAGCTTTTGGGTAAAGAATAAAGAATTTCCTGACAGGAAAACTTTAAGAAAAAAACAGCACTTAGCTCAGCCAAGTTCGAGACCACGTCCTAGCTTATAAGCGGCAAGCGAGATCTGGGGGATTAGTGGTGGTGCATCCTGGGATAGAGAATAGCTCAGCCAATAAGAGGCTTCGCTCTATAGCATAGCGTGCCGAGTCGGAGCCGAGGATTGGCTCCGAACCCATCAGTACAGAATGTAGGCGAGATAGGATCACATAACATCTATATTTATTAATAAAAATTGCATAACTATTTCCTATAGCCCCTAGCTTTAAAAAAAAGGCTGTATAGGGACTTTATCATTGAGACCACGTCTTATGTCAGCACTCATGCAAATATTTTTTTTTTGCAAATAACTAGAAACATTTTATGTGAAGATTCTTGTTGTGCAACATGCTTAACTAGGGTATCAACATGACTCCATGTAAATTTATGTTTTAGTGGTAGAGAAACTGGTAGCAACCCTCAGAGGAGGTGACTTTATGAATAGGACAGAATCGTCAGAAACAAGATGGATTATTCGCTTGCATGCTGATATAGGACATTTCATCATCCCTAGTTTCTGGTTTTAGCCATGTCTTCATTATTACAACAATGTGTGGTGTACAGATAGAGTGACTGGCATGTAGGTCTTGGATTTTATTTGAAATGCTTCTAATATTTATGTTTAACAATAAGAGCTCGGCTGGACTTCTGGGATAGTTAATTAGGTTAAATGAGTGATTGGGTGGTGGTTGGTGGGGTATATTAATTAGTGTATTATTTGGTCCAGGGTTTGGGTGGATGTCATCACTGAGGGTTAGTTTAGCTGCTATATTGGCTAGGTATTTTAGCATTTTAATTAAGTACCTGTTATATTTAATGGAGATTACGGGGAGTATGATGGTGAGGCAGTATGGTGTATGAGGTTTGTTGTATGAAGGTGGTGTTGAAGATAGCAGGGGATATGCTGATGTTATTTCGTTTATTTTGTGAGTAAGGGATTGGGGCAGGATGGGTATGAATATTGTCTTTTAGTGTGATGTGGTAGGAGGTTAAATGAGATGCTACTGACAAGAGTAATAGGACTACAGTGTGTAATGGTAGCATTTTGGTATTGCAAGGGACAAGTAAAATAGGAATTATTGTAAAGTATCTACAAAATTCACCTACTACAAAATCTAGCTATTATATGAAATTGTTAGCTTATCACAGTAGTGGGATTACAGGTTCATAGGTAGGTACTAGGCTATCTGCCCAAGGGCATTTATAAGCCTAGCCAGAGTGTGTTGGCTTTCGCCGCCCCATTGATTAACTAACTGATCTTCCGTCAAGCAGAGCCACTGAAGTGATCCCAGGGGTGTATTTTCTGTTACCCATCCACTTGTCAAGGTTTCTCTTGAAGAGTGTTAGTGAGGGGCTCTGCCTGATGTAATTTGGAATTTTGTTCCAAAGCATGGGGAGTCTCTGTGACAGGAATCTATCCCTCCAGCATGTTCTATTTACTGTTGTGGCGAGGTTTAGCTCACTAGAGCTTGTGGCTCGCAGTGACCTGGATTTCTTTAGGTGGAACATGTCCATCAATTCTGAGTTGGCTTTGTTAGTCAGGCAGAGATCACCTCTGAGTAAGCGATATGCCACTGAGTACAGCCGGAGTTTTTTCAGTTGGGCTGCATAGGACATATGTTTGAGGCCAGTAATCCTCTTGGTGAGGTACTTTTGTGGTCTTTCCAGCTGTTGGAAGTGTCTTGTGAGGTACATCCCAAATGGGGCATTGTACTCTATGATGGGTCTAATGAGTCGTGAGTAGAGAGGCACTATAACCTCTGTATTTCTAGATGCGAACCCTTTAGTAATTAGATGGGCCACATAGAAGGATTTCCTAACTACTTTGGCAATATGATTATCAAAGGAGAGATTACTATCTACCTGGGTTCCCAGATCTCTTATTACCTCTTCTGTATTAAGGGGGCTACCAGCTATGTGGTAATTCGTGGGTGTTTTGTTTTTCCCAAATGGGATGACTATGCATTTTTTGGCATTTAGTTTGAGGCCATGACTTTGACACCAGGTGTCCGTCTCAGTAAGGCCCTTTTGGAGGATGTCCGTGTCAGCCGGAGAGTCAATTATGGCTCCCAGTTTGCAGTCATCAGCGAACTTGGTTAGACATAGACCTCTTGTGTTTGCCTGTACTTCTAAGAAGTATATGCCGAACAGTAGGGGTCCCAGGACCGAGCCTTGTGGGACACCACTTGTGAAATGGTTTAGAGTCGGACCTGGAGCCTGCTATTCTTACTGTGTGAGTTTTGTCTGTAAGCCAGTTGGCAACCCATCTTGTAACGTAGGGGTTTATGTTCAGGCTGGTGAGTTTTTCTGTAGTACCCGAGTGGGGAATGGTGTCGAAAGCCTTGGCAAGGTCAAGGTAGGCTGTGTGAACCACCTTTCCTTCATCTATGGCCTTGCTGACTCTCTCGAAGAAATCAACCAGGTTTAGTAGGCATGATCTGCCCTTAACAAAGCCGAACTGAGTCGGGTCAAGTGTTTGGAGGTTCCCAATGTCTTTGTTAATGAGTTCCATGATGATGGGCTCCATAGCCTTGCAGACCAGGCTAGTCAGGCTTATGGAGCGATAGTTACCAGGGTCAGTTGTGGTCCCTCCTTTGTGGAGAGGAATAACCATTGCTGTGCATCATTCTATGGGCACGTAGCCTGTGGACAGGCTGAGGTTGAACAGCGTATTTAGGTGGGGGGTTAGTTCATTCTGTAGTTCGTGCAAGATGCAGCCTGGGACACCATCTGGTCCCATTGACACTGTGCTTTTGGCTTTTGAAAGGGCTGTTTTCACCTGTGCGTCTGTGATTTTTGGGACACTACACTTTTCCGGTATTGTTGTGGGCCCTTTTGGAGGTGAGAGGGGGGTGAAGTTTGCACTGAATCTATCTGACAGGAGGTTGGCAATATCAGTAGGTTCAGTATATTTTGTGTCACTAGTTCAGTGCATATATGCAAGTTGCCACTTAGATTCTTAACATAGCTAAAGAAGGCTTTGTGGTTATCTTTTGAATCCTTGGCTATTTTTTTTTTTTGAAGTTAGCAATGGATGATTTCATGAGGGACCTTAGTTTCTTAATGATACTGATCAGGGATGTCTTTTCTTCTTGGGATTTGCTTTTTTCTGAACTAGTTTCCTCCTTCTATTGTACAGCCTGTTTATTGCAGGGGTCCACCAAATTGGTTTCCTTCTCTTAGAGGAGTGAGTCTTGGTTTTGCTAGGGATGGCACAATCCATGCATCCTTGTAGGTGATCATAGAGTGTATTTGTAAAGGTTTCTGCATCTTGGGCAGCATTATCCTTTAGCATGGGGGCTGTGAAACTTACCACTTATGTCTTAAGTAAGGTGAAGTTTGCTTTAGAAAATTTTTTACTGTGGTTTCCTTAGTTGGGGGTAGTGGTGGGGTGTGGACATCCAGAGTGATTAGTTTATGGTCTGATCTAATCAGTGACGGGTTGACCTCCGGTGTGGAACACCTGCCGCCCATGTTGGTGATGACCAGGTCCAATATGTTTTCACCTCTGGTAGGGGAGTTTACCAGCTGATCCAAGGTGTTTGAGTTGATGAATTCCAGGAAGCGCTGGGCCTGGGAATTTGTACTCGAGTAGTTTTCCCAGTGAATGGTAGGGTAATTGAAATTGCCCAATATCAGGGTGTTTGGTAGGACCTTCATGTTTTCCAGTGTCTCCAGAAAGGTGAAGTGGTGGTCCTCATAGAGGGTGATCTGTAGCAGGCCACAATTTGCATTGCAGATTTGCCCTATGTTAGTTGCACATGGATGATCTCAGAGGTATCATGCTGGGCCACTATCCTGGAGGTGTAGGTATCCTTGATGAATATGGATACACCCCCTCCTTTTGTATTTCGGTCCGTGTTCTGTGGCCGAAACGTGTGGTATGAGTTGTAGCCCGGTAGTGCTGGGGTGCTCTCTGGAGCCCTGAACCAGGTTTCAGTTACTGCACAGATGTCGACGTTCTCCATACTGAGGAGTGCTTTGAGCATGTGCATTCTGAAATTTAAACTCCTGGCACTGAGTAGCATAACCCTCAGTTTTTTATTAATTGTGCTGTTTACGGAGGTGGGTTTGACATTTTAGCCTTGCCTTAAAAAGGCACTATGGGGCAGCAAGAGCCTTGGCCAGTATTCAAAAGCCTAGGGGTGACAGGTGCAACTTTTGGGAAGCAACGCGGCTTGTCAAGCATGTTGTCCCAGGCTGACAGACACTGGATCCCCTTTGAATGACACCAGAAGCTTAGCCAATTGTTGAAATTGATCATTTTTTTCTTTATACTGAGGTATCATTCTTGGTGAGGGCAGGATGCTAGTCAGGGTCATACCAGCCTGGGCTGCATGATCAGAGAGCTCTTCCATGTCTCTTTTCATGCAGTCCAGGGAGGTACATCTCAGGTCATTCACATCAACATGAACAATGACAGAGTCATATTTGTACTTGTTCTGGAGTGACCTGAGTGCTTGTGTTATGTGGTAGATTCTGGCTCCCAACAGGCAGCTAACAGTAACCTTCTGCTTGTCCAGCCTAGTGAGTGGGACGTCAGTGTGCCTGACTATAGAGTTACCTATTACTAGCGTGTTAGGTATGTTATTTCGCCTTAAGGGCTGTGATTGTGTGGCACACTGATTTTGTGTTTTATGTGTTGTCTGGTTTGTGACGGGAAGTGTAGGTTGTTTGGGTGTCTGCTTTGGAGGTCTGTGATGCTTTTGCAGGTTTTTATTTTTAGAGCCTCCGAGTATGATTTTGTGTATTTATGTGTATTTTTTGCCAATGTTGTTTTAGTAGGTCTGTGTGCAGCTGGAGATGTGGTGCAAGTGTTAACCTTCTCCTCTTGACTGTCTATTCCAGTCTTGGGTGGAGACAGCTTAGCTTCCAGTTTGGCTGTATAATTGCATCTCTCGCATATGTTAGTGTTTTGTGGTAGGAGGAGAGGGCTGTCTGTGTACATGAGCCAGTTGTAACATTGCCTCAGGATACCCAGATTCACCAGCTAGACTGAAGAGTGCACCTGAAGTTGCCCTTTGGTCATGCCTGAGTAGTAGGGTGAGCTGCTTAGTGCTTGGTTGGTGAGGGGTGAATAAAGAGCCTTGTCCTGCTGGGCAATCAGTGTCAGGGTATATTAGTGCTTGCTATTATGTCTGAGCAAGTGCTGGGCTGTAAGATGCTTTTTGAGTGCTTAGGTTGAGAGTTAAAGACTAATTTCAAGGGAAAAACTGAACGGGAGATTTAGTGGAGCCGGGAATAATTTACCCGTAGCTAACCAGCACTGCCCAGTGCGCAAACCTGTGCAAATGCGGTTTTTATAGTAGGGAAATGAAAGAGATAGCAATTAGCCCAAAATGGCCAATAAACTACTAACTTCTGGGTTGGAACCACTCCTCCAGGGACAGATAGGTTGCTCAAAGCTCCCCTCTCTCACAGGCCCGAATTCAGCACTAGCTTGAAAACCGGACTATACTAGCTTAGAAAGGCGGGAAACAAGGAGTTTTTTTTTTATTTTGTTTTTTGAAAAGATAAGGCAAAAACAGTAAAAAAATACACTTAAAACAGCTTTAAACGACTACAAACGATCAGAAAAGGCTATCGCACTTTAGTGTGTAGCCTACAACAGTTAAACAAATTATTTAAACAAAAAACAACTTTTTAAAAGTGCAGGCAGTCTAAGTACAATATGTAGACAAAAAACAAGCTTTTAAGTCACAATAAATGCTGGAAAATCTACGTTTAGGCGGAAAACAGTTAAGTACAGCAAAAAAGTACAGAAAACTGATACTTAATCACTCCAGAGTCTCTCTTCTAATCTAGAAGGCTTGTATCAGTTTAAGGCTTTCTAGTGCTACCCAGTAAGTTAGTTACAGGAAAGATGGGAAACAAGCGCAGATGTGGGCTTTTAAACCAAAATGTTGAAATAGACAAACTGTCCAAATGGTCAATAAACTACAATTTCTGGCCAAGAACCTGTCCTCTCGTGGTAGACAGGTTACCTAGTGCTTACCACTCCCACTGATAAGCTAGAAGGCTTTCTTCCAACACAGAAAGGCTTGCGGGGCTCAGACGCTTACCAACAGTCCTGGATTCAGCAACTCTGTATCTGGACTAGGCTAGTTACAGGAAAGGTGGTAAACAAGTGCAAGTGCGGCTTTTAAACCAGAACGTTGAAAGAGATGGAAAAAAAACTGCCCACACGGCCAACAGCTACAATTTCAGGGCCAGGAACCACTCCCCTTGAGGTAGATAGGCTACCTAATGCTTACCACTCCAAATGATAAGCTAGAAAGTGTCCCTCCAACACAGAAAGGCTTGGGGGGCTCAGAGGCTTACAAAGAGTCCTGGATACAGCAAATCTGTACTTGGACTAGACTAGTTACAGGAGAGGTGGGGAAAAAGTACAAATGTAGGCTTTTAAGCCAGCAAGTTGAAAGAGATAGAAAACTGCCCAAATGGCCAAATAAACTACAATTTCTGGGCCAAAATTCACTCTTCCCATGGAGGATAGGCTACCTAGTGCTTACCACTCCCACTGATAAGCTAGAAGGCTTCCCTCCAACACAGAAAGCAGAAAGGCTTGGGGGGCTCAGAAGCTTACTAACAATCTTGGATACAGCAACTCTGTAACCGGACTAGGCTAGTTATAGGAAAGGAGGGAAACAGGAAAAAGTGCGGCTTTCAAACCAGAAAGTTGAAAGAGATGGAAAAAAATTTGGCTTACAAACCAGAAAGTTGAAAGAGATGGAAAAAAACTGTTCAAACAGCTAATAGCTACAATTTCTGGTCCAGGGACCACTCCTCTTGTGGTAGATAGGCTACCTGATGCTTACCACTCTTACTGATAAGACAGAAGAAGGCTTCCCTCCAACACGGAAAGGCTTGGGGGGCTCAGAAGCTTACAAAGAGTCATGGATACAGCAAATCTGTACCTGGACTAGACTAGTAACAGGAAAGGCAGGAAACAAGTGCAAACACAGACTTTTAAATCAGAAGGTTGAAAGAGATGGAAAAGCTTCCCAAACAGCCAATAAACTATAATTCCTGGGCCAGAAACCACTCCTCCTGTGGTAGATAGGTTAACTAGTGTTTACCACTCCCACTGATAAGCTAGAAGGCTTCTCTCCAACACAGAAGGGCTTGGGGGTGGGGCTCAGAAGCTTACCAACAGTCCTCGATACAGCAAATCTGTACCTGGACTACACTAGTTACAGGAAAGGCAGGGACAAAACGCAAAATGGGCTTTTATCCAGTAAGTAGAAAGATTTGGACAAACTGCCCAAACGGCCAATGAACTACAATTTCAGGGCCAAAACCCACTCTTCCCGTGGTAGAGAGGCTACTAGTGCTTACCACTCCCACTGATAAGCTAGAAGGCTTTCCTCCAACACAGAAAGGCTTGGGGGCTCAGAAGCTTACCAACAGTCCTGGATAAAGCAAGTCTGTATCAGGACTTGACTAGTTACCAGAAAGGCAGGAAACAAGCTTAGAATTTTTTTTTTACAGAAAAGTAGCTAAAACAGCAGTAATTACAATTCAAATTGAAGTGCAGGCCAGCACACTCGAGTGTGTAGCAACACTACGGCAAATACAGTTCAAATAAATGCAATTAAATTAACAAATGACTAAAAAACATGTGCAGAAGGCAGTAAACTTGAAGGCTACTAACAAGCAGTAATAAGTGCAGAGTAAGAGCGACTGAACAGATAGCACGCAGAAGAGCAACTAAGACAGATACAGTAAGAGCAGCTGAAAAAAAAAAATATATATATATATATATATATATATATATATATATATATATATATATATATATATATATTTTTTTTTTTTTTTTTTTGATGGAGGGAACAGAGCAGGATTAAGAGGCTACAGGGGTTGTCCTTCCCAAATGCTCTCTTTGTATATAGTAGGAGTGCCTGAAATCAGAATATGATCTCACTGCACTCAGTTGAGTGAGCAAATGAGATGGTCCCAGAAGGAGTATCCAAAAAGAAATCTACAAGAGGGGCGGGCAATTTCAAAGCCACCAACATTAACACCAAAACAAGACCAGGGAGGGTGGGTGGAGAACTAACTGTATAGAGAAAGCCACAACTTCAGTTGAGTTAATATTCAGTGAAAAACACAAATAAATAAGTTAAATACAGTACTATATGCAAAAGAGCAGATAAAAGTGTACTTAAATTCAGCTATACATCCAGCTGATTTCAGGTAGATGTTAGCAGGCCAAAGCTCTGATATTAAGCAGAGATAACTCAAAATGTACCACTTATATAAGGCAAGACAGAATGTCAGTGATGAGCTGAAACTACCCCCCACTGCTATCAATGGCTACACAGAAATTCTAAAATAGACGTGTCCAACCTGCGGCCCTCAGCCCTCTTCCATGCGGCCCTCAACCTCTAACTGCAACATCGATGTACGCATGCCCCAAAACACTTTTTTTTATGTGTTTTTCGCTCCCGTGACCTGTAACGCTAATGGTGTGCGCATGCACCAAAGCACCCTTCTAGTTTTGTTTTTGAGCCAAAAAAGGGTCAGTGTGTTTACGCCATTATTTTGCGCTGAACAATCAGTGTGTGTGTGTGTGTGTGTGTGTGTGTGTGTGTGTGTGTGTGTGTGTGTGTGTGTGTGTGTGTTCTCGCTAAAGAGGGACTCATGTATGGATTTACCACTGTTGCCTTTGAAAGGGACAGCAATTACCTGTGTTAATAGGTAAGTAAGGAGTGAGTGAGTGTATGCATGAAAGCAGAATTGTATGCGTGAAAGTAGAAGAAGAGTGTGTGTATGTGTCTATGTGTGTATATGTGTGCATGACAGAGAGAGAGAGACGCATGCACAAAGAGGCTAACAATGATCAGTCTACCTACTGAACACAAACAAGTTAGCTCACAAATATATCATACATTAAGAGTACACTTTCATTAAATTGCGGCTTTCCTGACAGGGAGAGTGTTGTATTGAACATGAACTCATACCTCTTAACTGTATGGATTTTCAAAGAATGTTTGGATTTTTGCCTCATCTTCCAATTTGTGTCTTTTGCTTAAGAAATAGAAGTAGTCATCCAAGCTAATGCAGTTCCAGGGAGTAAGAATGAAACAGCAGCCTAGGGTTAATGGGTCAGTAGTGGACTGACTATGTGGGACTGTAGCATATAAAGTTGTATTGTTTTTTCAGACAAACAAAAAAGCACATAGTACTGTTTTTTCATTGGTGGGTTCTAAGCAGTGGTAGATTGGACAACAGTAAGCATAGCTTTGGCGGATCATCAATATTGGCAAAACAAGTAGGCACAATCACAATGTCATTTTTTAAATGTTGAGGATTTTATTGTGTATGTGTGTGCTTATGTGTTGGGAGTGCTGCAACAGTAGATGATTATTAAAGACAGAGACTTACGGACTGTGGAGAATAGGTTTCTTTGTTTCAAAACCTAATACTTGGGTACGCATGCCAGAAGTAGATTTTTTTAAGACATAGCTTCTTGCCATTTACAGTGGATGGATATTTACATTTAATGGACAATGTATTCGCGTGGGCCTGTGGTGTTGTGAAGGATGCCAAATCTACCACTGCCAATGTCTTGTAAAGTGACCTGGAAATGGATATTGGGATGTTACTGAAAAAATGTAGTAAGTGGGCTTAGAAATATAGTTTAATTAAACAAAGTGTACTTTCAATTTACAGGCCATAATTTAATTTATTTCAGGTAGTCCAGATACTGGTAGATTGTATACCATTAGATTAGGGAGAGCTGTCATTCTGGGGAAACAAGCAGCCCTAGTTTCTGTGGTTGCTTGCAGGTAGGAAGTTGCAGGATGTTGATGCAATGTGTTTTATTTATTATTTTTAATGCATCTGTCATTTCAAAGCATGGTTTTCTTTGATGCAAAAGAAGGCAGGACTGAATGAGCCATATAATGTTTGACTGACAATAATGGGATAGAAAGATTAGAAGTGATGTATAATGTTTTTTTCTCAAAAATCTTTTTATTTAATTATTATTTACCAAACATAACATCCAGAACAATAAAAACCACACATTATAAACTTGTTCAATTAGGAGTTAGCTAAAGTTATACAACAAGTGAAAGAGAACTTAGAACTAACTTATACAGTTTAAACAAACATAACTATATACAATGTGTAAAAATGGTAACCAAAAGATATTTATCAAAATGCATTTATGTTTGTTAGAGAGATTTAGAAAACAAGAATATAGGTAAACAAAAATATATCACACTAAGATAACAAGTCTACTAATCACTATTAATAATAAATAGGACCTTATCAATTGCTTTATTGTTAAAAGCCATTTTTTTAGGACTCTTTGCCAAAGTTTTTTGTGCAGCAATGTAGGAGTGAGCCAAAGATCTAAAGCCAATCCAATTTAATTTAGTACGATCAAGCCAGTTTTTTGGAAATGTTAAATTTTATCAGTGAGCAAATATATATAATCACATGTGTATCTAGTTTAGATAACTGTAACATAGGTATGTGAAGGATTGCTAATTCCCAGGATAAAGTGGATTTGTGATATCCCATTCTCTGTAATCTCACCCTTAAAGAAGTCCAAAGTTTATGTGTGTGCTGACAATACCAAAAAATATGTAAAAGGTCCGCCTTCGGAAATGCGCAGCACGGGCAAGAAGAAGACTTACCAGCATTGAATTTGTTCAGTTTGGAAGGTGTGTGATATGCATTATTGTTGATCATCAATTGGGTATAGAACAATTTCTTAAAAGGAGAATAATCTAGAGTGATCTTAATAGCGGAAATTTTCTGATCTACAGATATATTAGGGTTATGTTTATCCCAAAAGTTGGCATTGGGAATCCTGTGTTAATTTAATTAATAAATTGTATGATTTTGATAACATTTTCTCAGGAAGTGAAAGTGTTTGGATTATCGTGTCTAGGTTATTAAGGTCATGCTTCCTAGGTTTTATATGATCCAGTTTAGTCAAAGCTAACTCTCTTAATTGACGTAAAGTTGTGGTATAAGTGTAATTAACCTTAAGTATGTTACGTAGATCCGACAAAGGTTTATCCTTGTATTTCAAGAGATCCCAAACCCTGAGATTTTTGATTAGGGGAAATTTTGTGAGATCAAATTGAACATCAATTAATTTAAAGTTCGGATTTAAGTGAAACGGCTGAAGTAAATGTGAAATAGCATCCAGGTTAATGAGTTTTAATATCTCTTGAAAAGCTTTAGCTTTTTGTTTTAGGAAATTGGAAATTTTAAGAGTATTTATGATATCCATGGGTAGAAAAGGAAGGGCTGCTGGATTAATATTTTTGGTTATGATATACTGATGCCATAATTTCACCCAATAAGGATGCTCATTATAACTAGAAGGATTCATTCTAGAAATAGATAAAAGTTTGTTGGCTGAGATAATTAAATAATACAAATAAGAGTTTGGCAACCCCAACCCTCCTCTATTCTTAGGTATTATTAATTTAGTGTATGAAATCCTAACTGTTCTAGGATACCATAAAATTTGGCTAATTCTTTGTTAACCTTATCAAAAAAAACTTTAGGAATGATTTGGTCTGAGGAGTTGAATTGGAAAAGAAATTTGGGAAGAATATTCATTTTAATTATTGCAGCTTTGGATAAGAGTGATAAATTCAAAATTTCCCATCTCCTTAAATCCAACAATATTGATGACCACACTTTAGACAAATTGTTTTGAAATGTGGATAAACTATTGTGTTCAATATTAATACCCAAGTATTTAACTCCATACATAATTTTAAAAGATGAATCTTGAAAAAATATATAGTTTATGAGCTAAAGGGTTTAAAGGAAGAATATGTGTTTTATTTAAATTAATGTGATAATCGGAAGCAAGTGAAAATTTCTCTAAAGAATTAACCAGTTTCTTAAGATCAGTAATAGGTGTTTGGAAATAAATGACAAGGTCATCCGCAAACGCTGACAATAGCAGATTTGTATTCAATAATCTGGGAATCCTATGAAAGGATTTTTGTGCTAGGTAAAGTAATAATGGCTCAATGTATAAATTAAAGAGAAAAGGAGAAAGCGGGCAACCCTGCCTTGTACCATTTGTAATTTTAATCGGATTAGATGTACATCCATTTATATGCATTATGGTATAAGAGTCTTTATACAAAGTTCTAATTAAGTTTATAAAAATAGTAGGTATATTAAAACATACCATAGTTTGAAATAAAAAATCCCAATTCACTCTGTCAAAGGCCTTCGATGCATCAAGAATCAATGCATACAGAGGATTATTGTAAGACTTGGTGAGATGTATTATGGATTCTAATGTTAAGGTATTATCCCATGCATGTTTATGGGACATAAAGCCTGTTTGATCTGAGGAAATTATAAAAGGTAGAACCTTTTTCAATCTGTTAGCAAGAATAGAGGCTAGAATTTTGATATCTACATTAATTAATGAAATGGGCCTATAATTATGGGGATCCATCTTGTCTTTATTGTTTTTCAAAATTAGAATAGATTTTGAAATGTTCCAATGTAAATCAGATATGTCATTAGTTTTCATATAGTTATATACTTTAAGGAGAAAGGGGGCTAAAATTGTTTTAAAAGTTTTAAAGAATTCAGCCGTGTAACCGTCAGGGCCAGGCGATTTACCATTTTTAAGTCTGTCAATAGACTCAGAAATTTCCTGAATAGTTAAAGGAGCTGAGAGAAATTTCTGATGTTCTTCATTCAGCTTAGGAAATACAATAGAACCTAAAAAAACATTAATATGATTTTTAGTCATAATATTAAAGGTTTTAGAGTATAAGTCCGTGTACAAAGAAGTAAAGATTAGTGTGATATCCTTATCAGCGTTATATATCTGTTTTTTGAATTGTATAGGTGATATCCTATGTCTGGTAAAGTTATTTTTAATTATCCGTGCAAGAGCTTTAGAGGGCACCTGAGCCCATTCAGAATAAGTAGCTAAAAGACTTTGTTCTATTATAGAAAGGTTGTGTTGATGTAAAAGAAGCAATTCCTTTTGAGAATCTAGTAATTGCTTATAAATCAAAGGATTAGGATTCACTCTATAATTATTTTCAAGAGACTGAATCTTATTTTTAAGGAAAAGATCTTTATTTCTATGATACTTTTTAAGGTATGAAGCATTACTAATAAGCATCCCCCTTAACCTTGCTTTGCACGCAGCCCATTGGATGGCATAGGGAATATCAGTTGATTCCAAGTTAATTTCCATTTCCTGAATTATTTCTGTACTTAATATTTTGATTTCATTGTTAGAAAGCAAGTTGTTATTTAATGTCCACATACTGTATTTTGATGATATTGAGGGGTTTGAATGCAAGCGTAATTTTAACAAAATTCTTGAGTGATCTGAGAAAAACCTAGGCTCAATAAAGAAATCGATTATCAAGTGAGACATAGTAGCTGATAAAAGAAAGAAATCCAACCTTGACCATGTGTTATAACATTTTGAGTAATATGTAAATATATATTTTTTAGTAGAGTAGTTTGTGAATTGTAAGGGGTCTATGAGATTAAGATCTAACATAAGTTCTTCAAGGGCAATGGATGCTTGATGATTGTATGAAGACGAGATACTAGTGCGATCCAAAACTGGGTATAATGATCCTTAAAGGATACAATAATATTGTATATCTGAAGAATAAAAATATGTTGGTGATTACAAGGACCATAAAGGTTTAAAATTAAAAGTGGCTTGTCAAGATTATGTATGTTGGTGGTAAAGTAGCACCATCTACCATTTCTATCATATTCCTCCTCAATAATGACCCCCTGAAAATTCTGTTTGATTATAATGGCCACCCCTTTTGAATTAGAAGAATCCCCAGACACTATTATTTTTTTAATCCACTTTTTATTATTATCTTTAAACCATTCATTTCTGGGTATATGTGTTTCTTGTAAGAAACAAATATTGGCTTGAGATTTGAAAATTAGATGCTATAATAAAGATTTCTTGGCTTTGTTATTTATCCCTCTCACATTCCATGAGTCAATGTTTAATACACTCGTCATCTGTAAATCAGGTTATGAGAAAAAGGGAACATGTAATTTGTATTGTTAGTGTGTTGCACATGATATAAATATTGGTCCTACTGAAAATAGTACTTTGAGCAGAGTTTTGATTTAAGGTCCTTGTAGTTATTGTCACACAGTAATCCCTCACGTCTCCCCCGGTGCCTAACCACCCTAACCTACCTATAGAAGGAAAACAGAGACAACAAAATATGAGAAATAAAAAACTGGTTACCATTATATCATAAATACAAAAAGTAAACTTATATGAAGTCCTAACAAGGACTGTTAACAGAATTACCAATCTATACATATATACATCACTATAAATAACAAGATGTCCAACCAGCTCAAACCCCATCAGAAATATAATCCCAGACTCCTATATATCTATTTAAAATTGTGACAGATACAAATAAAGTTGTATAGTTAGCTTTAAATTACATTACCATAAGGATATATGAATGTAAAACTCCGACAATATCTCCCAGGCATTGTTTAGATCGATTATTAAACTACTGTAAAATGTATACTTATGAAAGGGAACAGCATAATAATAGGACAATAATAAAATAAATCATTTAACCCACTAAAATAAATAAAGAAGGAATAATCGATATTATGCTTCCTATGTGAAACACAATAGAAACACAAGTTATAGAAATTGAAAATCTGTCTCACGCATAGTAAATCCGTCGTACAAGCTTATTAAAAGATGGAAAGGCCAAATATTTAATTTCAGCTCCAAATTACGACTAAACAATGTATTATCATAAGTTTTCCATAGCCGTATTGAATGATAATACATCATATAATATCCTATACAATATCCTTAATAAGTAAGAAGAAAGACTTAACGAGGTATTAACCTTGTGAAATATTGTACCTCTATTACCCGAATCAGCTGTGAAAGTAAGCAACTGAGAGATATGTTGTATTTGACTATTTCTGGTCATAAAATATAGTAAGATCTCATTTCGCTAAATCTTCATACTCAATACCAAGCTTAAAAATGCTCAAAAATATAAAAAAAAAAAAAAAAAAACAATTATTAGTCATTAATTGCAATCTAACATTAAGTGAAAAAATGTCATTCGATATCATAAATGAACTTCAAGACATCCGCAAGTCCCGTCAAAACATATATCTGGCTTTGTCAAGGTATCCGACGATCAACTCACACACATAAAATTATATTAAAGGAGATAAAGCAATATTACTTGCTTGAAGAATCGCCAATCATGTTCTCAGACAATTTCATCACAAACAGATCACAGCTCCCTGATTATAACAGCACTATAGTTCCGTAAGCCTCTGCTCTGAAGACTGGAAGCAGAAGGGAGCATCAATACAGACGAACCAAGCACACCCAAGCAATGTTAAATAGGTGAACTTTACCTTCTAACATTCCGATCAGACATCAAGGGTATTGATATATAAGAAATGAGCCTTAAGGAGATTATAAAGGTGAGTATTTTCCATACCAAATAAGATTTAGAGCATTACTCACCCAAAAAAGAGTAAATAAAATGTCAAGTAATGAATTACTCTCTTCGTCTTGAGGCTCCGGCGCTGCGCCACCACTATATCAGAGCCAGTCTAAATCATTGCCAGAATCAGAGGTTCCTCTTGCTTACGGACCTCTGTCAATAGTTGAACCATTTAGGAAAAAAACATAAAAGAGAGAAAAATTGACCAACTAAATGCATGACCACACCAGATATATTTCTACTCCTCTTATCTAATGAATTATGTGATACTTTGAATTCCATACATCTTGTCACAAAGTAAAGCAAGTACATTATGCTATCTTTGTAGAATTATGACTTCAATAACAGACCGTATCATATACACAATCGCTAACATTTTACGGGGCTATAGTAGGAGCTTCATTAAACAGTTTCATGAAAATGCCTTTCGCTTCTTTAGTATCCTTTGCAAAGTATCTTATGTCTTTGTAAGTAAATGATAAAGTGTTTGGATAGCGCATTTGGAATTTGATTCCACGCTTAATCAAGTCTGCACAGAATGGTGACAGCTTTTGTCTACATATTTTTATCTGAAGAGGTAAATCTTGCGAAAAGGTCAGTTTGTGTTTGTTCCACATAAATTGCTTCTTAATTCTTGCTGCAGCCAAAATTTTTTGAGTGTCCTGAAAATTTAGTAGTTTTGTGTATATAAGCCTTGGTACCTCGGATTCCTGATGGACACGCAGCGCTCTATGTGCTCTTTCAACAATTAAGGAATCAGAACTTGACTCTTGATTCAACAATGCCATAAAGATTTGTTTGGTAACTGACAACAGATTATGGTTTTCATATATTTCAGGAAGCCCTCTTATTATTACATTATTTCGGCGACTCCTCGCCTCTAAGTCCAGTATCTTTGCCTGCATCTCTGCTAAAAGGGTATCTTTGTTTTTTAAAACACTGTCTATAGAATCAACTCTTATTTCTATTACTTGGTTCTTATTTTCAAGAATGTCCATTCTATCAGTGATGTGTTTAAGGTTTGTACCAAATTCTGTGAGTTGTACTGAGAAACCCTGTATGGCCGTTTGAAGAGGTTGGAGCGCTAACTTCAAATCTTCGAGATAGAAGCTAGCATCATTTCTGTCCTTGGTATTTGATTTACTAGTGTCAGAGACTTGTTTGGAGGTCCTTAATCGTTTAAGCCAGTGTCCTTCTCGGGTGAAAGTATCGAAGAGATTTTTGCCTTAGTTGTTTGAGTTTCCATGTTGTCTGAAGTGCCAGCCATGCCCAGGAAACAGGTTTGGCAGCAGTGTAGATGGCACAATTAAAACCCTTCTGAAAGCGCGTGGCCGGAGATTGTAAAGGCCAAAAAAATACTTTGAAGTAAAATGAAGAAAAAATTTGATAATTTTTCAAATTAAAAATAGTCGGAGCAGAGTATTAATGAACCTTAATCTTTCTATGTAGAAATCTTCAGGAAAAGTAAGCTATAAATGCATTTCAATAATCTGGTTATTTGTTAGGATGTGAGGAGCACTGAGAATAGGGGGCACTCTAGTCGGCGGCCATCTTGGAATTCCAAGTGATGTATAATGTTTGCAGCTACAGTTGTTTCAATGGTGTCTGTGATGCATAACTATTTTTGGGCCTGTGTCCCACTTTTATTTTTCGCTTTGTCCAGATTTCTTGCTCTAAGGCTGAGAGGTATGGTTCCATACTAAATCAGAAGTTGTATTTACCTTAGAAGACTTTTCGGCATAATTATGAAAAACAGAGCCTTTTTAATATCTCTGCTTATTTCCAATATCAACTGCCATGTAACCTTGCAAATAACCTTCTTATTAAGCTACTTTCCTTCTTTTGGAATTGACAGGTATGATTCATCTGTTCGGACATAAGCATAGAGTGCTAATGTGACTTTGATTTCTTGCAGCAGTCTGTGGTTTACATAATCACAATAACTTTTCTGTGTTTCTGGGTGTGTAATCAATTTAACAGTTTTAAAGATGTTTTCCAAAAATAAATAAATATATAATAAATAAATAATCCTCTGTACACTTTGAGCTATTGACAAAGTCTGGGAATTTTTTTTTTCAAAAACGAAGGTCAGCATTACAGCTCAGTAAACTGTCAGACTGTGAGTAACTTCTGCACAAATTAAAATGTCTGAATGTCAAATGGCTTTAGATTAGAGGGAAGTTTATTTTTATTTATTTATTTTTATTTTACATTTGTTTACCGGGAAAGTCCAACTGGACACAGGTCCATTTTCAGCGGGGGCCCAGGGAGAAAAGCTCCAAAAATAACACAAAACAATATAATACAATACATGACAGAGAGAGACAGCAAATTATGGCTGTAGTACTCATACAATATGGCAGAGATTACATCTCGTAACAGTGAGAATCACTGAGGTACAGAATAAACTTAAAAACATTTTTTTTTTAATAGTTATAATTACAGCAAGGCAAATATCAATGAGTAAAGTTTTTAGGAGAAAGCTGTTTGTACATAGCTGAAGCTCTGAAACAATCTTTTGTTATGGATTAACCTGGGGATTGACAAGTTATATGTTTACACCAGTATGTAGCATTATAGTTTATGGTTTTCTTACTGATTTACTTTTTGCCGAGCAGTTGTTTGTTGATTTATTGATGGTCCTTTTGGTGGTGGGAAATTACATGGATGAATTCATCTCTACCATGATTTTTTTTTTTCAGATATTTTGACTTCCAGACAATTTCATTCAGTGAATGGGTGTCATGTGATTACTGAGGTTGCCTATTTTACAAGTAGGGGCTTTTTGTGTGTGTGTGTGTGTGTGTGTGTGTGTGTGTAAGAGAGAGAGATTTAATATGTATACTGAATATAACTTTGCGGGTGACCACTGTGGTGCAGCGGTTAGTGTTGCCACCTCACAGCAAGAGGTTCTCCAGTTCGATCCTCGATTGGGGTGCCTTCTGTGCGGAGTCTGCATGTCCTCCCTGTGGTCAGGTGGGTTTCCTCTGGGTGCTCCGGTTTCCTCCCAAAGACATGCTATAGGTGGATTGGACACACTAAATTGGTCCTAGGTGTGAGTGTGTGCATGTGTGTGCCTTCTGTGGAAGGTTGGACGCCAGGCTGGCAACTCGACACCGTAAAACCCAACTGCCAATCATGAGCGGACGGTGATCCGCTGTGGCGACCCCTAACCGGGAAAAAGCCGAAAGAAGAAGACAGAATATAATTTTGCAAATGGAATTCTTAGTTAAACATGCCCCTCTTCTTGGGCAACTAGACTTGAATAACCAATATTAGAGCTTAGCCATCCAGCTGGGAAAGGTTAGTATGTGGATTTTCCATCTGGTTTGATGAAGTCTATGCTACTTACCCAAGGACTACATTTATGGTTATCCATCCAGCCATCGTGTTGCTGAACTACATTGTTTGATAATGAGAGGAGCTTTTTACAGAAGTTGAAGGTTTTTGTGTCAAGAACCTGTACATAAAAAGTGGCTTGTTTATATTGCAGTGAAGGCTGTGGTCTTTGTAGTGAGAGTTTTAAGTATAACCAGTATTTCTGAGGTAGAGGAAGTCTCTTAAGGCAGGATCTTTCTTAGCCTGGAAAGCAAGCCAATGATGAAATTTATAGGGGCCAGTGAGAGAAAGAGGAAAGCAAGAAGCTTTTTATACTGTTTGGATAACTAAGTGAACTTCGTCCTTTGATCTTTTTTGTCAGAAATGGTTGTAGCCTTTCTTTTGGAAGGGTGTTTTGCTGAGGCACATGCAAAATGGAGCAATGTACTCAATAATGGCTCTTGTAAAGGAAGAATACAGGGATGTTATGACCTCCTTGTCCCTGGATGAGATACCCTTACTAATGAAGTGGGCCTTGTAAAAAGCTTTCCTTACAACGGCGACAACGTGGTGGCCAAAAGTCAGGTTTCTATCAACCTGGGTGCCCAAGTACCATACAACTTATTGTGTGCTTACAATGTTATTAATGTGATAATTTGTGGGGACATCACTCTCCTCAAAGGGGATGATGATGCATTTGTTGGCATTTAGCTTGAGGCCATATTTCTGGCACCAGTTATTTGTTTGGGTGAGACCCTCTTGTAGCTTATTCAGAATTGTTTTATTAAGTCAGTAATGTGAATTCCTTATTTTATTGCAAATTTGTTGGGTTATTTTTGTGGATTATAGTACTGTAGGACTGCTGATGTTGACATTTTACGTAGCTGGACTGCTGGAATGGTTTTCCCAATGAGAAATGCTAGTGCTGTAGTGAATATGTTTATTTGTAAAAAAAAAAAAAATATATATATATATATATATATAGAGAGAGAGAGAGAGAGAGAGATGTATATAGATATAAAGATGTATAAAGATATATAGATGTATATAGAGATATAGATGACCCGCGGTAGTAGTGCTGCGGTAGCGTTGTCGCCTCACAGCAAGACGTTGTCCCGTTCGATTCTCAGCTAGAGCGTCTTCTGTGTGGAGGCATGCATGAATGAACGTACCTTTGTTGAAGGTTGTGCGTCAGGGCTGGTAACTCGGCACGTAAAAATCCACTACCAAACATTAGCAGACCGGAGTTCCGCTGTGGTGACCCCTAACTGGGATAAGCCGAAAGACACAACAACAACAACATAGATATATAGATGTATGTATATGTATATATATATATATATATATATATATAGATATAGATATAGATATAGATATATTAACTAAGATTTTAGAGTTAACTGTTAGATTAGAGAAATATAATTAGAATGAGAATTAGAATTTTAAGGCAAATATTAAGCATTTATTACATTTATTCATTGTTCAAATGCACCTACAGTACAGCCAGGAGGTCGACTGTGGTCTTCCCGAGCAACGAAAGAGTTAACTATATGATATATTTTATATGCGGCTCCAAGACCATTTCTGTTCACTCAATGTGGCCCCAGCAAGCCAAAAGGTTGGACACCCCAAAAGTACTCTGTAGAGAGACAGTCTCAACTTCAGTTGAGTTAATATTCAGTGAAAAATACAAATAAATAAGTCAAATACAGTACTATATGCAAAAGAGCAGATAAAAGTGTACTTAATTCATTTATATGTCCAGCTGATTTCAGGTAGATGTTAGCCGGCCAAAGATCTGACATTAAGCACAGATTACTCAAAATGTACCACTTATATAATGGAAGACAGAATGTCAGTGATGAGCTGAAACTACTTCCCACTGCTACCAATGGCTACACAGAAATTCTAAAAACTACTCTGTATTAAGGCAGCCACAATTTCAGTTGAGTTAATATTCAGTGAAAAACACAAATAAATAAGTCAAATACAGTACTATATGCAAAAGAACAGATAAAAGTGTAGTTAAATTCCCTTATATGTCCAGCTGATTTTGGGCAGATTTTAGCTGGCGAAAGCTCTGATATTAAGCAGAGATAACTCTAGATATACCACTTATATAAGGCAAGACAGAATGTCAGGGATAACCTGAAACCACCACCCACTGCCATCAATGGCTACACAGGATTTCTAAAAAGTACTCTGTAGAGAGACAGCCACAACTTCAGTTGAGTTAATATTCAGTGGAAAATACAAATAAATAAGTTAAATACAGTACTACATGCAAATGAGCAGATAAAAGTGTACTTAAATTCACTTATACATTCAGCTGATTTCATATAGATGTTAGCCAGCCAGAGCTCTGATATTAAGCAGAGATAACTCAAAATGTACCACTTATATAAGGCAAGACAAAATGTCAGTGATGAGCTGAAACTACCCCCCCACTGTTATCAATGTCTACACAGAAATTCTAAAAAGTACTCTATAGAGAGACAGCCACAACTTCAGTTGAGTTAATATTCAGTGAAACAGAACAATTAAATAAGTTAAATACAGTACTATATGCAAAAGAGCAGATAAAAGTGTACTTAAATTCACGTATACGTCCAGCTGATTTCAGGTATATGTTAGCTGGCCAAAGCTCTGATATTAAGCAGAGATAACTCAAAATGTACCACTTATATAAGACAAGAATGTCAGTGATCAGCTGAAACTATCCCCCACTGCTATCAATGGCTACAGAGAAATTCTAAAAAGTACTCTGAAGAGAGACAGCGACAACTTCAGTTGAGTTTATATTCAACGAAAAACACAAATAAATTAAATACAGTACTATATGCAAAAGAGCAGATAAAATTGTACTTAATTTCACTTATACATCAAGCTGATTTCAGGTAGATGTTAGCTGGGCAAAGCTCTGATATTAAGCAGAGATAACTCAAAATGTAACACTTATATAAGGCAAGACAGAATGTCAGTGATGAGCTGAAACTACCCCCACTGTAATTAATGGCTACACAGAAATTCTCAAAAGTACTCTGTAGAAAGACAAGCACAACTTCAGTTGAGATAATATTCAGTGAAAAACACAAATAAGTTAAATATAGCATTATATGCAAAAGAGCAGATAAAAGTGTACTTAAATTCACTTATACATCCAACTGATTTCAGGTAGATGTTAGCCGACAAAAGCTCTAATATTAAGCAGAGATAACTCAAAATGTACCACTTATAAAAGGCAAAAGAGAATGTCAGTGATGAGCTGAAACTACCTCCCCACTGCTATCAATGGCTACACAGAAATTCTAAAAAGTACTCTGTAGAGAGACAGCCACAACTTCAGTTGAGTTAATATTCATTGAAAAACACAGATAAATAAATTAAATACAGCACTATATGCAAAAGTGCAGATAAAAGTGTACTTAAATTCACTTATACGTCCAGCTGATTTCAGTTAGATATCAGCCGGCCAAAGCTCTGATATTAAGCAGAGATAACTCAAAATGTACCACTTATAGAAGGCAAGAATGTCAGTGATGAGCTGAAACTACCCCCACTGCAATTAATGACTACACAGAAATTCTAAAAAGTACTCTGTAGAAAGACAGCCACAACTTCAGCTGAGTTAATATTCAGTGAAAAACACAAATAAATAAGTTAAATATAGTACTATATGCAAAAGAGCAGATAAAAGTGTACTTAAATTCTGTTGATTTCAGGTAGATGTTAAAGCTCTGATATTAAGCAGAGATAACTCAAAATGTACCACTTATATAAGGCAAGACAGAATGTCAGTGATGAGCTAAAACTACCCCCTACTGCTATCAATGGCTACACAGAAATTCTAAAAAGTACTCTGTAGAGAGACAGCCAAAGCTTCAGTTGAGTTAATATTCAGTGAAAAACAGAAATAAATAAATTAAAAACAGTACTATATGCAAAAGAGCAAATAAAAGTGTACTTAAATTCACTTATACATCCATCTTATTTCAGGTAGATGTTAGCCGGCCAAAGCTCTGATATTAAGCAGAGATAACTCAAAATGTACAACTTATATAAGGCAAGACAGAATGTCAGTGATGAGCTGAAACTACCCTTCCACTGCTATAATGGCTACACAGAAATTCTAAAATGTACACTGTAGAGAGACAGCCACAACTTCATTTGAGTTAATATTCAGTGAAAAACACAAATAAATAAGTTAAATACAGTACTATATGCAAAAGAGCAGATAAAAGTGTACCTAAATTCACTTATACGTCCAGCTGATTTCAGGTAGATATTAGCCGGCCAAAGCTCTGATATTAACCAAAGATAACTCAAAATGTACCACTTATATAAGGCAAGACAGAATGTCAGTGATGAGCTGAAACTACCCCTCACTGCTATCAATGGCTACACAGAAATTCTAAAAAGTACTCTGTAGAGAGACAGCCACAACTTCAGTTGAGTTAATATTCAGGGAAAAACACAAACAAAATAAGTTAAGTACAGTGCTACATGCAAAAGAGCAAATAAAAGTGTATTTAAATTCACTTATACTTCAGCTGATTTCAGGTAGGTGTTAGCTGGCCAAAGCTCTGATATTAAGCAGAGATAACTCAAAATGTACCACTTATATAAGGCAAGACAGAATGTCAGTGATTAGCTGAAACTACACCCCACTGCTATGAATTACTACACAGAAATTCTAAAAAGTACTCTGTAAAGAGACAGCCATAAATTCAATTGAGTTAATATTCAGTGAAAAACACAAATAAATAAATTAAATACAGTACTATATGCAAAAGAGCAGATAAAAGTGTACTTAAATTCACTTATATGTCCAGCTGATTTCAGGTAGATGTTAACCGGCCAAAGCTTGGATTGTTTAATTACTAGGTGGTAGTCTTTTTATAAGTAACTCTGTTGAATTGGTTTTGAGTCTTTTTCAGTGTAGTCAGTTGAAGATAAGTTTAAGTGCACTGGGGGTGGGTAGAAATTGGGTTAGGGTAGGGAAGCAGAGTGAGCCCAAGCATAGTGAGGGCGAATGGAATGGGCTGACTGTAGTTTCTCATCTTGCCTGAGACAATCAGTGAAACTAAGGTGAGTTTTCTAGAGTATTAATGAGTAGGTCACTTTTTAAAAGGAGAATACTTTCTCTGATGCTATTTTTATTTATTATTATTTTTCCTTTTTATTTGATTTTTTAGCAGAAAATTCTTTTTGCCAAATAATAAGTAAATGGGAAGGGGATGTAAGGTCATGAGAGGGGTATGGGAGCCTGTGGGTAGAGTCCACGCTGGGTGCACACGCCAATGTATTTTTTTTAAAGATTTCCAGTATTATTGTACATTAGGTATGTATAACAGTGACCAGGAGGGTGAAATACATACTATTTATTTTAAGGAAGTATTTTGAACCTTCTGTTGTAGAGGGTTGACTGCAGACTGTGGTGGTTTTGGTAGCTTAGGTGGAGCTGGGTGCATGCTTCATTAGAGTTGGGGCTAACTAAAGAGGATGGGGAGAGAAAAGAAAAAATGTTGTTGATTAGATGAAGTAAGGGACATATAAAGAGAAAAGAAACTTGAGAGTAGCAAGTGAATTTAGAATAGGTACAGGAAAGCCAAAATGCCATGCCATCAGTTCACTTTACAAAACGTTTTGAACAGACACAGTTATTCAAAACAGATAAAATAAAGTTCAAGTAGAGTGTACTATACAGACATCACAAATGCTGCAAATCTTTCAGTTACAAGAATATTAAAGCAATAAGGTGATTCATCAAATAATGAGCTTTGCACAAACATCACTAAAGCAATAAGCCATTCAGTTAATAGAAACATTCAGAATTTCTTCCATGACACTATCCACTATATCTAAGTATATCTGAATATTATGGAGAAAGAAGTAATAAGGAACAGGAGATGCAGAAACAGAAACTTGACAGTAAAAAGAATATAATAAGCTAAGAAAGTTTAAATGAGGGTGAAGAAGAAGGGGTAAAAGAAGATTTAAAGATGATATAGAAGGACATACAACAGAAATAAGGGTAGCTGTTAAGAACATTAAGAGAGACAGAGTGGGTGTACAGTAAATTGCAAAGAGGAAGGAGTATAGAAGAGTAAGGTAAGAGAGACAGAATGTGTAAGAAGAAGAATATAGTAAGGGATAAATATATGAGCTAGTTTAACCTGCAGAATAACCTTGTAACCTGAAGAAAGTACAGTTATGTACACTTATCATAAATGTAGATGTTCGAGTGTATTCACTGTTGCAGTCCTAACTAATGGGTTATCCGGCTCCCGGTAGCCCACGATCATCCAGAATACCAAAGGTAAGTAAAAATGACATTGGCTGCCATTGGTTGTAAAGGACGTGAGATACAAAAGGAGGCAGCCAACGTCACTTCCTCAGTCTTTCTTGCCATAACAGTCAGAAGCTCCCAGAAAACAAGGCTTAAACCAAAAGCAATTTTGGCAAATAATATCAAATTAAGCCTGTACCTTAGGAAAAGAGAATAGGAGAGGACCAAAAAAGGGGGAAGGAGGGAGGGAAACCAGAACTGCAACAGTGAATACACTCAAACATCTACATTTATGGTAAGTGTACACAACTGTACTATGTTCATCATGTTTCACTGTTGCAGTCCTAACTAATGGATTGATTACCAAAGTCCAGAGAAAAGGGAGGAGGAACCAACAGAATCAAGGGTTGGAGATCATGCCCTGCAGAACAGCAGTGGTAAACTCTGCCCTGGCTCTGGAAAACAAAGGCAAGTTATAATGCTTTGTGAAAGTGTGAACAGAAGACCATGTGGCAGCCTCCAAAATGTCTTTAGTAGGGACACCCTTTAAAAAGGCTGCAGAAGTGGAAGCTGCTGTAGTTGAGTGGGTCCTAATCCTTTGAGGAGGAACCTTGCCATGAAAGGAATAACAAAAAATAATGCAATGTGCAATCCATTTAGAAATGGGTTGCTTAGAAATAGCCTTGCCCTGGGCTCCAGGGGAAAAACTGAGTCAGGCTAGAAACCACCTTAGGCATAAAGGAGGGATTGGTTCACAGAGAGACCCTATCTGCATGGAAAATAAGAAAAGGCTCCACAGCCATCAAAGCTTGCAGCTCTGAAACCCTCCTAGCTGAAGTTACAGCCAAGAGGAAGGCAGTCTTCCAAGAGATAAACTTTAAATCTGTAGTGGCAGCTGGCTCAAAAGGAGGAAGAGTGAGTTTCTCCAGAACAAAAGTAAGATCCAAGGCTAGAGTAGGTGCCCTTCTGGGAGGTTTTAAGTTGCAAGCACCTCTGAGAAACATTTTCATCAGGGGATGAGAGAAAATGGGTTGCTCAAACGAACACTGAGCAGAAATGGCTGAAGCATGGATCTTGAAAGAGGAAAAAGAAAGACCACCTTGAAGTAAATCAGCCAGGTATTCCAGGATCAAAGGAAGGGTAGGCTGAGAAGAAGATTCCCCTCTAGTGTGCATCTGAGAGAATCTTTCCCATTTGCCAGCATAGGACTTCCTAGTGCTAGGCCTCCTGTCTTCCCTCAGCATGTCAACTACCTGCTGGGAAAGGGAAGAAGAAGAAAAGGATGGATTCATACAATGAGCCATGCTGCCAAATGGAGAGACTGAAGATGAGGATGTAGAATGTTTCCCCCTTCCTGAACCAAACGATCTGGTTTCAGAGGAAGATGCCAAGGAGGAAATTGGGAGAGAATGCAAAGCAGTGGATACCAATGCTGTCTGGGCCAGTCCAGAGCTATGAGAATAGTCCTTGGTCGTTCGTCCCTGATCTTCAATAATACTCTGGGAAGAAGAGGAGGGAAGGCATAAACTGACAGCAGCATTCAAGGGAAGGACAGAGCGTCCACCTTCCAGGCTCTGCTGTGATGCTGTCTAGTACAAAAAAGAGGTAGACAATGGTTGTCTGGGGAGGAGAAAAGATCCACCTGAGGTGTGCCCCACCACTGAATGATGGTGTAAAAGACTGCTCTGTTCAGCTGTCACTCATGAGGATCCAGGGTTTGTCTGCTCATCTGGTCTGCCAAAACACTGAGCCTTCCTGGAAGAAACTGAGCTAGGAGATGCAGGCCCAGGGATGCTGCCATGGACCAGAGATTCATGCTCTGCCTGCACAGGGGGTAAGATGCATCCTTCCCTGCTTGTTGATGTACCACATGACTGTGGTGGTGTCTGTTCTGACGAGCAGGGCTCCTGGAGAAAGAAGATGCTTGAAAGCTAGTAAGGCCTGCTGAACTGCTATTAACTCCTTTAGATTTATGTGCACGTGCATTTGCTGGGCATTCCAACGTCCCTGCATGCATCTGCCATCCAGGTGAGCTCCCCAGGCGTAGTCCAAAGCGTCTGTGGTAAGAACTTGAGTGGCAGGAGGTGGGCGAAAAGCATTCCTGTGTTTTGTAGATAGGCTGTTGCCCACCATAGAAACTATGTCTGCAAAGATGGAAGCAGAGGAATCATCATATCCAGGTCCTGTGTGTGTTGACACCAAATGTTCTTGAGGTACCATTGCAATTTCCTCATATGCAGTCTTGCATATGGAATCATGAGAATGTAAGTGGCCATGTATCCCAGAGCTTGCAGGTATTTCCTTGCAGGGAGCTGGGACAGGCTTGCCAAGTCCTTGAAGTAAACTGAAAGAGTTGTCTGCTTCTCCTGGATGAGATATATCATCCGGGTGGCTGTGTTCAGACTCGCTCCCAGGAATGTTATCTCCTTGGATGGCACCATTTTTGATTTTTCCTCGTTGAGAGTGTAATCCAGGGAAGAGAAAAAAGTCTTTACAAATTTTAGATCCTTTAACAGCTGTTCCTGAGAATTTGCTTGAAAGTATGGATAAATCTGAATTTTTTTCTGCTTGCAAAAAGCAATGACTAGAGCCGGGCACTTTGTGAAAACTCTGGGAGCAGTAAATAAGCCAAAGGGCAGCACAGAGAATTGATAATGTTGCTTGCCCACCCTGAAACAAAGGTATTGCCTGCAACTTTCCCTAATAGGGATGTGCAGATAAGCCTCTTTGAGATCCAAGGTTACCAGCCAGGAATCCTTTTCTAACATTGGTAGCAACTGATGCAGAGTGAGCATTTTGAACTTTGGAATTACCAAGAAAGAGTTCAGAAAGGATAGCTCTAGGGTAGGATGCCAGGTGCCTTCTTTTTTTGGAACTAGGAAAAATCTGGAATATAAACCCAGACCTACCTGCTGAGCAGGAACTGATTCTATTGCTCCCAGATGAAACAGAGATAAAATTTGTTTTTCTACTTTTGCCCTTTGGTTTGTAGGAGAGTCCGGGAATCCTTTGGGAACTGGAAAGATGTGTAAAGAAAACCTGTGCCCTAGGGATACAGTTCTGAGTACCCATTTGTCGTCCGTGATAGTGGCCCAGACATTTGCAAAAAGGGGCCAACCTTCCCCCTAAAGGACTCTCCAGGCAGGCAACAACAGGCAGAAGTTGGATAAAGTCATTGAGAGTGTTTAGACTGAGATGCAGGCTTAGAACTTCCCGCCTTGGAAGTGGAAGCCTGCCAACGCTTAGACCTTTGAGGGGTAGAAACCTGCCCCCTAGAAGATTTGTAACATCTGTCTGCTGTTATCAGAAAATGTCCAACTCTTAAAAGGGTAACTCCTGCTAAAGCGAGGAGGTTGAACTTGCAGAAAATCCTTAACAGTTTGCATAGACTTGGCCTTATCCTCCATTTTTTTGAGCACTTCCTCTGCTTTGCTGCCAAAAAGAATGTCCTTACGCAAAGGTACATCTAAAAGCTTAGCCTTGACAGGCTCTGGTAGGGACTGTTCCCTGAGCGAAGCATGCCTCCTGATAACAGATCCAGTAGCTGTACCCCTGCAGGAGGCTTCTAGAATGTCAAAACCACAATGTAAAGAATGCTTATTGACAAGACTGACAGAATTCAGCAAATCCTGCATATCCTTACTCTCTGCCAACAGAGGCACACTTGCTATCCTAGAGTTAATAGCCTTCAAGGTGTGCTGCTGGTACTTCAGCATATGAAAAAGACAATTAGTAGATCTAATAGCAAGAGTAGCAGAGGTATAAACTTTATTACCCCCACCTATCTAGGTTCCTAGATTCCCTGTCAGAGTGAACAGGATTTTTGGTAACAGTGGCCTTAACTCCTTTAGGGCCTTAAGAAATAAACTCTGGATCAGCCAATGGATTCCTGAAAAGAAACAGATGAGAATCAGGGACTCTATAGTACCTGTCAGGTTTCCTGGGAGCAGGAGGAACCAAATTTGGAGTCAAGGAATTTTCCAGAAAAACATCATCAACCACTTCCATCACTGGGGGAATAGCCAGAGGCTTATGCTGAGGTAAGTCCAAAAAATCCCTAATCATTTTCTTAGATTGGGGATAATCCTGACTTTCCCGTTTAAAATGTTCCCTGAGGGTATTCAAAGTATCACCAAAAGAGAAATCCTCTGGGGGAGAAGCAGAAGGGATGGACTCCTCTGCATCTGAATCCTCAAAGGGAGAAAAAGCCTGAGAAACTTCCTCTTCATCAGCAAAAATGCTAGAAGAGTCAGAACCAGAAAAAGATAAACCCTCAGGAGAAACATCCCTCCTCCTTTTAGAAGGAGGAGGCTGTGAACCCCTAATAAAAGAGTCAAAAGGTCATTAGCTATTTTAACCATTTGGGATTGAGGGGAACGAGAAGAAACTGGAGCCTGCTTTTTCACTGGCTTACAAATGGAAGATTTACCTGAACGTCTGAAGGACTTGAGAGGCCTGACAACCGCTGAAGCTGCAGTAGAGGTCGTTAGTATGAACTTGCTGTCTGAACAAAAAATGGAGGCCTCAGACACCAGAGTCAGCTTAGCAGCTCCGGCTCCAGCTGAAGAAGCAACAAGCGAAAGGTCTGAAGGCAAAATGGAGGCCGGAGGCCTGGGGGACTCTGAAATGGTCTCAACCGAGGCCTGCAGTTGAAAATCCATGGACTGCAGGGGCTGCAAAGGCACCACACTGGCTACCACATGACTGACGACCATCTTAACACCATCCGAGGACTTAACCTTCTGAAGCTTGTCGCGGTCCTTATCCTTACGTTTCTTGGGGATATCCGAAGCCTGAAGACCAGCGGACGCCATACCGACAAACTTAGGCCAAACCCCAAAATGTTTTGCTAAAAACTTAGCCTGGCGACGAATAGTATGCGGATTAAAGGAGGCACAGAGATCACAATTAGGAACGTCGTGGTCAAGGCCTAAACAAATAATGCAATAGGAATGAAAATCTCTATGGGGAATCTGCTTTCCACAGGTAAGACAATTATTAACTTTTTCTGACATTTGTTAAGGCAAGAAAAGAGGATGATCCCCAATGGAGTACTTAGCTGTAGTTGACTTCAACTTTGTAGTCGGAAACCAAAAAAGGTAAACTGCTGACTGGCACTTATGCAAGAAATGCTTCTGCTTCGGGCTCCGTGGCAAGGAAGACTGAGGAAGTGACATCGGCTGCCTCCTTTTGTATCGTACGTCCTTTACAACTGATGGCAGCCGATGTCATTTTTACTTACCTTTGGTATTCTGGCCGATCGAGGGCTACCGGGAGCCGGATAAGCCAATAGTTAGGACTGCAACAGTGAAATACTATGAACATTCTTGTATATAGTATGCCCATTCATTTGGCTAGACCACATTTGCCTCACCTTTTAACACCTGTATTATGCATTGTATACTCCTGATCCTACTTCTTTTTAAATCTCCATGTAAATATCTGTATATTTTTTACATCTATGTTATATTATGTCACTATACTGTATAATGTACTTATACCTTTAATGTTACTTTACTTTTTGTTACTATGTATGTAACCTAGGCTGAGCCTGTAAATGGTCAAATTTGATCTGTGCTCTATAACAAAATTATTTAAATATATAAATAATCAACTGTACTTAATGAACCATTTAACACACAATCCAAGAAGGTGCACATGAGCAGTTAAGGCTTCATGGACCATCCACTATGTATGGAAATGTCCTAGTAACAGATTATCTCACTATGTGTATATAGACATCCACTCACAAAGCTGAACAAGGAAATGGTGATGGTGAGGTGCCTCTCAGGTACAAGGATATGGCATGTTACTATGCCACTCAGTTAACCCTGGTTACACGTGCAACATGGAGGATGTGCACATGGGTGTGAACAACCCAAGGAACACATGGAGCGCTCTCGGATCATATGCATCTGAGGCTGATATACAACTAATCTTGAATAGCATCTTACTTTTTACCACAACATAAACAGAATATCTATGACTTAAATAACTGGTTACATTTTGGTGTCATTCCAAGGGTATCTGATATGTGCCACGTCTGGCATTTGGCGTAGTGGGTTTAGTCTGTGAGCTGTAGTGCCTGTGGTACAAGGTTTAAGTCTCTCAGACCTCATTTGCCTATTGTGTGACTTTCAGCAAGTCACTTAACTAGACATTGTTCCAGGGTTGCCCCCATACAGAGTGTCTCTATCCACTGGGCCTATTTTGTTAACAAATGGTTATCATGCGCATGCCTGGAAGTAGGTGGCCAACAGTCACTGTCTCTGGACCAATAAACTATTTTTCAAGAGCCAGCCTGCTTCTCTCTCCTCTGGATTTTTGTATATGGACAATTTCTTTGCCATAGTGCTTTTTTTCAAGCAACAGTAGTCTGCTCCATCTGCCATCCTAAACCAAATCAGGACAGTATAATAGTAGTGCTGTGCAATGCTAGAAGCCTCAGAAAATGCTCTCCCTAGAAGCCTTCCCGATCTTCAAAAATACTGACATCTGCATTATCACTGAAACATGGTTCCAGTGCAGAGATAACACACCCTCTATTCCCTACTGTGATTAATTGTCTATCATGTATTCAGCCCTTTAATGAGAGTGTCTCCATTACAAGTGGTAGTGTGCCCATATTATTTTACAATTTCATACATCTAGACTTACACAAGATCCTGAACTCTTCCATATCCTACTATCAAAAAGCTCCCTCGCCATGTTTTACTAAACTACAAACCTCTTTTATGATACTCTTTACCCATAAGCCATATCCATACAAGCTTGGATCCCTCACCACTGGGGATTTCAACTATTGATGCATCCAGGCAATATCTCAGGTGCATCCTGAATATCATGAAGGATGATATAGCTAAACCTCTAGCAACACTATTCAATCTTGACCTCAACACAGGCTTTGTACCAAGTTAATGGAGAAGAGCACGTCACCCCCCTGTGCAAGGGAGGACCCTCCACTGATCTGGGTAATTACATACCTATGAGTCTGACCAGCCTCATATGTAAAGCCATGGAAATGATTATCATGGAGTTAATCAATAAAGACAAAGGGATCTTCCAAACACTGGATCCATCTCAGTTCAGATTCATGAAAGTGAGGTCATGCTTGCTCAACCTTGACTTCTTTGAAAGAGTCACCAAGGCAATGGATGAAAGTAAAATAATGCACACCACCTACTCTGAGTTGGACAAGGACTTTGACACAATACTCCACTCGGGCATAGTAGAAACATTAAGTAAACTAGGACTAACCCCTTACATCACCCACTGAATTGTCAACTGGCTCATGGATATAATACAAGAGATCAGAACAGAGGGGGCTACCTCCACAAAAAGACCAGTCACCAGTGGAGTCTCCCAGGGCTTGGTGTTGGGACCTATCCTGTTTGTCATCTACTTCCCTGAATTTAAAGCTAATATGAAACGACTCTGATGACTGTGAGTTGGGTGCAGTTATAGAATCCGCAAAAGCCACCCTGCAAGAAGAATTGTCCCAAAGAAATAACTGGTGTTAGAATCATGGACTGAAGCTAAATGCCAAGAAATGCATTACTGTATCCTTTGGTAAGTTGTCTCCCCCTGGGAACTACCAAATTTACAATACACCCCTAAGAGCTGATGCAGTCATTCAGGATTTGGGAACTTATGTGGGCAGCAACCTAACTTCTGAGCAACATGTGTCCCATGTGCTGAGGTAGTCTTTCTATAAAGAGGATTGCTACTAGGTCTTGACGTCATTGTCCTCCTCTATTCAGCCATCATAAGACTGATTAGTGAATAGATTGCCCCCTTCTCCATATATCTGTACAGAGATATGCAACAACTGGAATGATCACAGAGATACCTTACAAAAAGGATACTCAGTTTAAGCAATTTACTATGCATGACAAACAAAAGATGCCCACTTATGGTGAATTCTATACTGAACTTTTAAAAAAGTGGCAACATTTAAATATTGAGCTTAGTTTTAATTATATCTGTTTACTTATTGACTTCTTTAAACCCTTTGAATTGGAACATGTGGAAGAAATCAATAAGAAGAGGCATAAGCTGCTCACAGATTATCCCAAGGAGGCCATTTTGTTTGCCCTCGATGAGGTTCTGGATAGTGTTTTGGCATATGAATCTCATTTATAAGTGCAGAAAGGGAAAAAGCTAGACCAGGATCTGCTGGATTTTAAAAGAGGCCATATATTTAACTTGCCACAGACATTGGGTGCTAAAGGTGTGGGCAATAACAAGAGTGATGTCGATCAAAGGGAACAGCGAGACAGAATGAAGGAATTAACACCAATGACATTGAACCTTTTGTCAGACGTCCTTAGGCTCCCATTCCCATTAGTGCTGCATCTGAGGAAGGATCTACATCGCAACCTCTGGCTGTATGGAGGAAAAAAAGAAGTTATGTACTCACCATAATGTTCCATGTTTATAGTCCATCTCACCCTTCATTCTTACATATGGGTTCAGAGCCGAACCTCGGCTCCGACTCGGCCGATTACAAAGCTTGAAGTCTCTCAACTGGCTCGTGGCAAGGTAGATATCCCATAGTGCACCAGTATGAATCCCCAGATCTTGTTTGCTGCTGTCTAAAAAAGTGATAGAAGATATTTCCACAAAGAACAACAAAGATGAAAGGTCTCCCACCCTACAGAAGATAAATACTATCATCTCCAGATCCTCCAAGGTTACATGGACGGGGGTAGGTGGGTGGGTTCATAAGAATGAAGGGTGAGATGGACTACAAACATGGAACGTTATGGTGACTACATAACTTCTTTATGTTCTGTAGTCCTGTCTCACCTTCATTCTTACATATGGGACAGCATCCCTAGCACCTTTTTCTCGGGTGGCTCACGGGAATATACTCCTAAGAACCGTGGAACCAAAGGCAACTCTACCCCTTGAGGCCAAATCCAATTTGTAATGAGTAATAAAGGTATGAGGTGTAGCCCAAGTTGCTGCTGCACATATACTGTCAACTGGGACTCTGGCTTGAAAAGCAGCAGATGTGTATACAGATCTGGTAGAATGAGCCTTAATTTTAAATGGGAGTTCCTTGCCATTGGAAGAATAAATAAACAAAATCCAATTTGAAATCCAATTTGATAATGTTATCTTAGAGACTGGCATACCTTTTCTTCTCTCAGAAAAAGATACGAACAATTGGTCTGATCTTCTAAGCTCCTTGGTTCTATGTAGATAGAACCTTAATTGTCTGTGAACATCAAGCTGATGAAACTTATATTCTGCACTGTTTGAATGATTAGGAAAAAAGACTAGCATTTCGACAGTTTGATTCAAATTAGATTGAGAGCAAACCTTGGGGATGAAGGACGGATTTGTACAAAGGGAAACTATGTCTCTATGAAAGATCAAGTAAGGAGGTTTGACTGACAGTGCCTGTAACTCTGACACTCTTCTGGCGGCTGTAACAGCTCATAGAAAAATGGTCTTCCATGAAAGGAACTTCAATTCACAAGTATGTGTGGGTTCAAAAGGTGGGGAAGTAAGTTTGGACAGAATGAAATTTAGATCCCAAGGAGATACACGTTCCTGAAAAGGAGGTCTTAGGAAGGTAGTGCCTTTTAGGAAAGATTTACACAATCTGTGAGCCATAAGATTAGTCTCATGTTGTCCCAAATGAAAATTGGAGATCGCTGCCAATTGAACTTTGATTGTAGCAGCAGCTGATCCCTGATGAAAAAGTGGTTAGGAATTCTAACACCAAGGGAATGGAGGCTGTGTAAGGATCTATGTTTTTTTCTTTTGCCCAGATAGAAAATCTTTTCCATTTGCTAGCGTATAATTTTCTCGTAGAAAGCTTGAGGGAAGACGTGAGGATATGAGTAACTGCAGGTGAGAAATCATGAAGCCTGACTAGGGATGGAAGTGGAGCAGCCACGTTGTCAAGTTGAGGGTGTGGAGGCAGGGGTGGAAGGTGCCTGATGTGTCAGAAGGTCTGGTACTAGGTCCAGAGTCCATGGATCGTCCAGATGGTGAGGCCCGAGAAAGGGGAACCAAATCTGACGAGGCCAGTAAGGAATGATAACAATCATTCTGCTTCCCAAGGTCTTTGCTTTCTGGATCACCTTCAATATCAGCTGAAAGGGAGGGAATGCATAAAGAAGTCCTGGGGGCCAATTGTGAACAAGTGTGGCTCTCGGTGTTTCCCCTGGGGGGGGTAAGGGAGAAGTAGCTGCTGCATTTGGCATTGATTGGACTGGCAAACAGATCGCAGCAAGGCTGTCCCCATTTGCGGAAAATCTGTTCTTTCTGATTCAGAGACCACTCATGAAGCATCAAGATTGCCCTGCTGAGCTTGTCGGCTATCACATTGGTTGTCCCCGGGATATGCGTTGCAACTAGAAAGCATTGGGAAGATATCGCCCACTGCCAAACACGCACAGCCTCTCGACATAGGGGGTAGGATCTGGTTCCTCATTTGTTTATATACCACACCACTGACATATTGTCTGATTGGATTGCTATCGTCCCAAGAGTTGCTTGCAACGCTAGTACCACTGCTCTCATCTCTAGGACACTGATATGCAAGTGAGCCTCATGATCTTGCCATGTGCCTTGGACAGTCCTGCCTAGATAATGCCCCCCCCCCCCATCTGGGAGGCATCCGTGGTCACAGTAGCAACGGGTTGGCGAGGAATGAAAGGTGTTCCTATCGTTAGTTGATCAGGCTGAATCCATCAATGAAGGTCCTTTTTGCAAGATTCCGTTATCAGAATAGGATGAGACAGAGACAGTTGTTGAAGAGACCACTGGGAAAAGAGTAGCCACTGAAGGATTCTCATATGTAGTCTGGCTAGTGGAACTAGAGTTATAGTAGAGGCCATGGTTCCTAAAAGTTTCAGTACTGTCTTGGCTTTGACTCTTTGTTGAGGAAGTAGACTGTATATCTGTTATCTCAGATTTTGTATTCTGTCTGCAGGAAGACGAGCCATCATGGCGATTGTGTCTATTTCTGCACCTATAAAAGTCACATATTGAGAGGGAGACAAGGCAGACTTTTCCCAATTTATCGTAATCCCTAGCTGAGTGCAGAGCTGGATGGTTGAATCCCTGGCTTGTAGAAGTAGGTGCCTGGTGGTGGCGGTCAGGAGCCAGTCGTCCAGGTATAGAAACACTTGGAATCCAAGACATCTCAAGTGAGCTGTCACTACTGCCATGCATTTGGTGAACACCCTGGGGGCTGTGGTGAGACCAAAGGGTAGAGTACAAAATTGGTAATGACTGGCTCCCAGCCGGAAACATAAATGACTCCTCGATGCTCTGTCCATTTTTATGTGGTAGTATGTATCTTGGAGGTCTACGGAGCACATCCAATTGTCTTTCCCTAACAAAGGGAGTATAGACTGCAGTGTTACCATTCGGAACTTGGACTTCTTCACTGATTCGTTTAATTTGCTGAGGTCCAAAATGGGCCTCCAGTCCCTTGTTCGTTTTGGCACTAAAAAGAATCTGGAGTAAGTTCTGAATTCTATCTGGTCTGCAGGGACAGTTTGGATGACTCTCTTTTGAAGCAACTTTTGAGCTTCTATGGTTGCTTGATCCCTATGATTGGGTGGAACATCTGTGATTTTCTTGGTGGTATGGGGTGGAAAAAAGAAAGGTATGGAGTATCCTCTGGTAATTATTCTTTGTACCCATTTGTCTTGGGTGATGTCATGCCAGGCTTCTGGATACAAAGGTAAGTGACCCACGACTGGCTCCAGAGAAGCGCAGTTGGGCCCCACTTCAAGAGCGCTGATAGGGACGTCCACGAAAGGAATTGTGGCCACCCTGGTTTTGCGGGCCCTCCCCCCTGCCTCTAGGGCGATGTCTACCATTACTTCCTCCTCCTTTGCCTCTAAAGGAGGAATCACCCTGTGCATCCAGGAAAAATCTCTGAGATTTCTTGAACCACATTTTCCCGCCTCTCTGACCCTTAGGGTATGGTCTAGAAGGGACAGAAAAATGTACTCCCATGGCAGAGAGAGTTTTCCCTTCCTGTTCATACCTGGTGAGTGTATCTTTTACCTTTGGTCCAAACAGAGAGGAACCGTCAAAGAGGGTGTTGGTAAAAGTAGATTTGAAGGGCTCTGCAAAGTTACATAAACGCATCCAGGAGTGTCTCCTAAGTGAAACTCCTGAACCCACTGCCCTACTCACTCCATCTACTGCATAATATATCAGCCTCATGGAGGAGTTAGCAATGGAGTTCAAGGTAGACAACTGAGCAGTAACCTACTCAGGGACTCCTTCAGCTAATGTACCTTAAAGAGCATCTCCTAGCTCCTTTAGGAGATCTGTTTGAAGCCTAGTAAAATGGGTGAGGTAATTCAGCGATCTGAGTGTAAATGTCGCTAAAGAGAAGATATGCTTCCCGTATCTATCCATCATTCAAGACTCCTTGTTTGGTATATAGACAGATGAAGAAGTCTCTGCTAGTTCCTTCTTTGTGGCTGCCGCCACCACTATGGCATCTACAGGCACATCTTTAGTCAAAAACTCTCTCTTTGGGGGCTGAAAGAAATTTGTTGGACCTGAAAGAAATTTGTTGGACCTTCTGGGGACTGGTTCCACAGCATCAAGAGTTTCCCACACCTTTCGACTAACTAAGTCCAAGAGCTCATTGAAAGGTGGAGTACACCCTAGAGGCTGTAGGTTGAGACCTGAAAGCCTTCAGGTACACTGACTCCTCATCAGAAGGGGTGACAGTGGGCCAGCCATCTCTCTGTTTCAGGATTTCTAGGATATCTACAGAGGAGATATCATCAGAGGATGACCTAGAGGACCTGTCTGACTCCTCGAGGTCAGTGTCAGAGGTGATGGACTCATCAGGGGAGTCTACATGCTTCCTCTTGCAAGTTCTGTTTCGAGGAAGCTCTTCAGAAGGGTATTCTGGGGAGGTTTCAGAAGACTGGGGGCCACCCAATGGGGGCTACTGAGGCTGCAGGTCTCTGCTGCCAAGAGAGAGAGATGGTGCTGAGACAGAGGTCGGAACTTGAGGGGGAAAAGCACTGGTACCCTTGTGCGGAGCTGAAGACCTAGACAGCATGCTCCTCATCATCTTGAAGGCAGATCTCTCCGGCTCCAAGGACACTCCCGGCTCTGAGGAAGTGGAAGTAGCCCTTGGCTCCAAAGCGATCGGCTCCAAGATAGTTGTAGGATCCGAGCTCAGCCTAGCCGATGCACCGAGAGGTAGGCTCGGAACCGAAGAAGTCCGGGTCCAAGCATCCCTGTCGGAGCCGACTGGTGAGCTTCGGCTCCTAGACACCAAGAACGGCATCGAAGGTGTCAGAGATGAACTCATCTCTGAGACAGTCATGAGAGGTGCTGGAACCAAAGGTTCCACAACAAGTGGCACCGATAGCTCTGGCTCCGAAGGACCAACATGGCTCGTAGGAGGAACAGAAACAGGGAGTATAGTCTTAGACGGCTCCGGAACCGATTGAGTTGGAGCCAGCAGCAAATTGGCTAGCGCTGACGACTTCAAGAGTCTACGCACTACCCTCTCTACATCCTCTTCGGAAAGACTCTTGGAGGATCTGGAAGATAAGGTAGGTGACCTAGATCTCTGCAAAATGGGAGAGCTGAGAGTTGGGGAGACCGGCAATAATTCTCTAGATCGGCTCCAAGGTAAATGCTCAGTAGTCTGCTCTGAAAATCTTGCGGCCGACACTGGAATGTCGATATCTATAACCTCGACTGGCTCCGAGGACAGTGGAGCCGAACAGGTAGAAGGTTTGTCCAATTTTGAGATTTTCTGAGGAGGTCCAGATAAAACAGTCGGTGTGGAATAATGTCTTCTGGCTGACTTGACCTTCTCTTTTTTAGAAGGAGGAGACCTAGAATGTGAAGATGAAGAGCTGGCTAAATCCTCCTCAAAGGAAGGCTTAAGGAGACCTTTCAGGATCAATTTGTTCTTCCTTTCCTGTAGAACTCAAGAACTGAAGGAGTGACCGAAGGAACATGTTTCCTGAAGATGTATGGCACCAAGACAGTAAACACAATTACTATGTCCGTCAGTTATTGACATTTTTTGAGCATTTGAAACATTTGTTAAAACCCGAAGGTTTATGATCCTTAGACTCCTTAGACATGTTCTCACTAACACAAAAATGAGGGAAAGGCAGGAAAAGAGGACAAGGTCCTCTAACTTAAACGGGCCTAGCCCTGCAAAAATCACTGCACACAAGGAAAAAACAACAGAATACTAGGTCCTCTAACTTAAACAGGCCTAGCCCTGCTCAAGAACAACACACAAGACAAGCAAAAAACAGAGGACTAGGCCCTCTAACTTAAACAGACCTAGCCATAAACAGATAAGAAGCTAAGTCAAGAATTTGCTGCAAAAATTACCAAATTCAACAACACGCTAACTACTAGCTAATAAGAATTAGTAAAAAACACTGCACACATCTATCAATTATATAATGCTATTCTAGTGAAAAATACAATATTAGAAAAAGGGTCCTAACCCAAAAAGAACCTGTGCTAAGATATGTAAATAGCAAAAAACTAGCACACAAAGAAAGGGATACCACTCAGGGACAAAACGGGCCTGCAGAAGCAACGACCAACAAGATTTCAATAACAACTTGAAAATTCTGAAAAACACACTACTATTTTATATCTATAATAACAACGACTAAGCTATATAAGCTAAGCTAATACTATTATGAAAAAACTATCACTAAAGAACAATAATAATAAGAAAAATCCAACTTAGCCACGGCCAAGAAAGAGAGCACTTCTGAACTCGTAGATGCGGCAAACGAGATTTGGGGATTCTTACTAGTACACTACGGGATACCTACCTTGTCACGAGCCAACTGAGAGACTCTGAGCTTTGCAATCGGTCGAGTCAGAGCCGAGGATCGGCTCCGAACCCATATGTAAGAATGAAGGTGAGATAGGACTACAGAACATCCAACTTTTCACAGCAGAATTCTTTCTTCGCAGCAGGATTTTTCCCTTTCTCCCTCTCCCCCTATTTACCAGGCATATGGAATTGCAGGGCAAAGAGAGATTACTCAGCGGAGGGAGAAAGAGGAGGAGGCAGCCCACGGAAGCTCCGCAGTCACTGACACTGAAGCATCTCTGGGTGCAAGTGAAAAGTCCTTAGTTCCGAATATTTCTAGTAAGTGTTTAACAACTTCATAGGTTTCACTGTTGGAACATGGTTTTATTGTTTACACCAGCACTGACATCTGACTATGCTGATACAGTGTTAGATTTGAGATTATTTGCGAGACGTGTTATGTTAAAAACGATTTTCCCCATTGAATCTAGTTGTTCTGTTTTTAGGAGACCGATTGTATTTCAGCCCTCACTACACCCTGTCTTGGAAATCTTCTGTAGGACATATGAGCTAGATTTGTTTAATATTTTTTCCAAAGGTAACAGAACTAAAACAACATTTACAATTTAACCAAGGCTGAAGAAGAGGCACTATCAGAGTTGTGCAATGACAAGGATATAGTTATTAAACTGAAAAGGGAGGGGCAGTGGTGGTGGAATGTTGGCGGACACGACAGTCTATGAACTGATTACTGAGGAACTTATTTTGTTATTGAAGAATTCTATCTGCGCCCTTATACAGGACTGTTTACACAATCATTTAATAACTTCAGAATTGTCATGCTGACTGTTGAACATCCGGTTATTCCAGTTTTCCAAGGACTACCGAAAGTGCATGAAGATTTATATCACCACCCCCCCCGTTTAGCCCTATAGTTTCTGGTAAGCAATGGCTCACTGAGCCATTTTCTATATATGTAGAGAAACATTTGAGGTTGATCTTAAATGAAGTGCAATGTGCAGACTGTTCTTAAAGATACAAAACAGTTTTTACAAGACTTGCATGGTTTTGGCAATGGTTGTGAATCTCTGAAAGGGTGCTATATGGTAACCCTCGATGTGGAATCACCGTTTACAGTGATTCGTAACTTAGAGGGTACTGAGATGACAAAAACCCTTGAGTCAACACAGCACGTTTAATGCACAGCAGATAGATTTGATATGTTTATTTTTGGAAGTTGTGCTGGAAAATAATGTGTTCATGTTTGAGGGTTCCTTATACATGCAAAGGGCTGGCATAGCTATGGACACGTCATGTGCCAAAAGCTACACCAGTATGGTTTTGGCCTCTTGGGAACACCAGCATGTTTTCCAATGAAACAGTTATGTGAGGTACACCACTTTCCACAGAAGATTTGTAGATTGTATTTATTTGTTATGGACAGGTACTTTGGCATAGTTGACAGAATTTATAGGATATTTACATACCACTACTTTTTTCTTGAGATTTATGAGTCATTATTCATTGGAATTTATTGATTTCCTTGATGTGTATATTGCCAAAGATGAAAATGTTTTTATTTTTTTAAACACAGGACTATATAGGAAACTATGTAGGCATAATATAGTGTTGCAGTGACAGGGCATGCACCTGGCTTTCATCTACAAGAATATTTTGAAAAGTCGGGCCCTACATATGCCCAGGTTGAATAACCTGGAAGGTTATTTTTTTTTTTAGATCTGTCCACTTTAAGTACTGAATTTAAGGAGAGGGGGTAAAGACCCAAAGAAATTGAGAATGTATGTGGAGATGTAGTGGGTTTAAGAGCTGATAGGGCAAGACCCTATTTTTCTGAAGCACCCAGGAATATGGATAGTAATATGACCTCTGAGAGGCCCAGGATGTTAGATATGAGTACTGTACCCATTACGCTGTATTATGCTAGCACTATAGAAGTGATACGCAGAGTGATTAATAGTCCATCCTTCAAACAGATAATTCCATTGGGAATATAGTGGTTGATAGACGATGTATCAGATATAAGAATAAGAAGTCACTAAAGAGACAAATGTGTTATAGAATCAACTATTTACCTACAGCTCCTCTGCGTCAGATACCAGACACAAGGAAGTGCAACAGATGCAGTTTCTGCATCCATATTAATACACCTAATGTTTTTGTCCATCCCCTCACAGGTATTATGCATACATTTAAAGTGTCAGCAGCTTGTCGTACATTGAATATCGTTTACCTTGCCTCATGCAAGATGTGCATGAGTTTTTATATAGGTAAGATAAATCGTCCTTTATTTGAGAGGATGAGGGAGCATTTTTATAGTACTATATTATTATAGAGACACTAGAAGTGCACTGGCTAAACATACATTGGAGTGTGGCTCTACACACAGCTTCAGCTTTATGGTAGTGGAGATTGTTAAGAGAAGTTTACGCCAAGGTGATTTCAGGACTCATACTGAGAAAAGGAAGTTACAGTAGATTGTTAAACTGCAGGCAAATAAATTCCCTGGTTTGAATGAAAGGGTTTTTTTGAAGCCCATTTTAAAATCCAGGAATCTTCCACATTAATATGAGTTGGGGCACTTTAATGTAATTGGGTTTTAAATTAGTTTTAACTATATGGGTTATTTCACTGGTTGGGTTGCACTTAATTTTACTACAAATAGCGTCTGTATTGAGTTTTATTTTATGGTCTGAAGAAGCACCTCTGGGTATGAAAGTGCTTATCTGACTCAATAAATGCTTTTTTTGTTTTACATCTGCCGTATTTCTGTGTCGAAGTTAGTTTTTTTTCATTTACAGTTCGTGGTTACTTTGGGCACAGTTAATTCTTTGTAGGAAGTTTTTCTTCGATATTCCAGTTTATACAGAAATGAATGTTTGATTTGAGCGTGTTCCTAAGTATAAACTGAAAACTGCAACCTCTACAATGACAACCATGGTCTTTTTCAACTATGTCAGAAACCTTAAGACTAATACCCAGCAGTATGCTGAGAAGAAACACCCACTCAGTCCCTATAAATGCAACCATCATATTAGCTGATAAGTTAAATCTAGTTCAAATTTCTCCCACACCTCCCCTAGTTCCTCCATACATTACATCATATCTACACCCCCAAAGATCAACTCTGAGGAAGTTTTAAATGCTGTCTCAGCCTTAAATATTAGTTCAGTGTGACCTGAAAATGTGTTGGAATGTTTTCTTGTTATTATGAAATACTGTCTCACTGAGCTAATCCTAAATCAGTTGCCTCAGACTCTCAAATGGTTTTGTGCCAGACATACACAGAATAATGGTGGTTATCCCCACATAAGGGTGGCCCCATCACTGATCCTGGCAACTAGAGAACAATAGACCTTACCATCCTTATCTGTAAGATAGTGGCACATCACTATGGACCTCGTAAACCTAGATATTGACAGCTTACAATCCCTCAACCCAAACCAGTTTGGGTTTGTGAACAGAATATCCCAGCTACTTATTGTAGTGAAATTATTTGAAAAAGTCCCAGAACCATTGTTCAAGGGGAAAATCTGTACATAAAATGTACTTCAACCTAACCAAACTAATCAAAAGAGACTCACAAACAGAACACAACACATCAAGATGGGGGCACAATGTCTTCTCTGAAAGGCTCACTGCTAGTGAGGTCCTCCCCGGGCTCACCCTTGTGGTGGCTTTGTTTGGTATTTACTTTTCCTATGTCAAAGAAGATGTCAGGAGTCTCTGGATAACCAGGTTATTGCTAACTTGGAGCCATCATCAATTCTCAAAGGAGTCCCTGATCCTAGAAGGTGGTTTAACATCTTCAAACAAATGGTATCAGGGATAATGGCTAAAAGATAAATGCTAAAAAAGTAGTACCATGTCCTTTGAAAAACATAAGCATCAATGCACATACTAAAAAAACTGACAACCTACTCAAAATCAGTAGTTAAGAAGATGGTTCATAGGCTGATACTAGGCTATCGGCCCTAGGGCCTATACAAGCCTAGCCATAACAATTCCCTGGCTATTTCTTCCCACACTATTTACTTCCCTGGTCCCCTGTCTAGCAGGGCGACTGGCATGATCCCCGGGGTGAATTTCCTTTCTCCCATCCAATCGTCAAGGTTCCTTTTGAAGAGGGCCAAGGAGGCACTCTGCTTGACAGGTATGGGCAGTCTATTCCAGAGTCTGGGGAGTCTCTGGGTCAGGAACCTATCCCTCCAGCATGTTTTGTTTATTGTGATGACAAGGTTTAGATCCCTGGAGTGTGTGGCTCTGAGGGATTGGGATTTCTTTAAGTGTAGCATGTCCAACAGCTCTGGGTTTGACATAGCCTTGTATGTTAAGCAGAGATCGCCTCTGAGTAGACGATATGTGACAGAGTATAGCTGGACTTTTTTAAGGTGTTCAGCATAGGGCATCTGCTTTAGGCCTGTGATTCTTTTAGTGAGGTATTTCTGCGGCCTTTCCAGTTGTTGCAGATGTCTTGAGAGGTGCATACCAAATGGGGCATTGTATTCTATAATGGGTCTAATGAGAGATGAGTACAGTAGGACAATGACCTCCTTTTTTTCTGAATGAAAAGCCCTTAGTAATGAGGTGTGCCACATAGAAGGATTTCCTGACTGATGAGCACATTTTGGACAATGGGCTCTCCTTCAATAACCATGTATCTATTGTCCTTAGAAAATTCTTCTACTGAGCCCTGTAGATTACCAATACTATATCATCTAGGGTTAGGGATGTCATTTTTTTATTTCCTTTACTCTTTGGTGTCTGGGTTAGTGCCACTAGGACAGTGCCCTCTTTCAAGGAGAGACTCAGAGTGGTATTCATGCTGACTAGGGGAAATTTGGTAACTGCACTGGGAAGTTTCCGCTACTCTTGGCTAAGATCAAGTGTAGTACCCGTTCTTATCAGTTTAAAGTATAATGGGATATTTTACATACACCTGATGTATCTGTTGTGGGAAAAGAGCCCAAAGCCTTCTGATCTTCCAGCACCAAACGTAAGTGTGCTATCTGTTGAGCTATTGGCACAGTGTACTCCTTACTTATTAGACTCATAATAGAATATTACTCACCCTTTGGTGTGTACTTGTCCAGATACATGAGTCAACCTGAAAGACCCCAATGGTTCACCACTAAGAAATCAAAGGCTATATATATATATATATATATATATATATATATATATCTATATATATATATATATATAATGTGCTTCAGTTTCTTGCTGTGATGGACCCATCTGCTAAGTTTGCTATATAAGAAAGGGGCATAACAGTACATTAACGTGTCCTTGCAAAGGTAATACAAAAAGCATTATCAGTGATGGAGGTTAACTCTTTTGATATGTCCTAAATCTCACTGCTTATATGCCATCACTAAAAATTCACAGGCGCTGGAGAAGAGATGCATTCCTACCCTATTCCTGTACCCAATACCACTTTGGTATAAACACCATGCTCTGAATAATGGAGTTCTGATACTTCCTTGTTGCAAATGTCCCTGTTTTGCCCCTCAATCACAAATGAATGAAACAGAATACTAAAAAGGTGGTCACCTACAAACTGTTGAAAAATGCAGTCATAAGGTAAACGTAAAATAATAACAAATGAAATCAAGTTATAAACAGTAATGTACCTGGTTAATTCTCCATCACCCCGTGTACCCACAAACCTGCTATTTTTAGATTATATAATGATTGGTCATGTTGAACACACAAAACAGTAACCACAACACATCGACAAATCATTATATCACTAATATAACACATCCACCTTAGTACATTGAAAAAAGGAAACAAATTTCCTTTTCCTATGCACTACTCAAAACTCAGCCACATATGGTTCAAATCTATCTGAACAGTGAAAATGTTATGGGAAGGTTTCATTTTTGTTTTTTAATTTAAAAAGCAGGCTAGGGTTAGGGTTAGCAGGCGTTATTAAGGTGGGCATGAGGGGCTGTGAACACATGTATGTATATAAATAAATATACACACACATATATATATATATATATATATATATATATATATATATATATATATATATATATATATACACACACACACACACACACACACACAATAAAAATGCATGCATATGTACATGGACACACACAAAATACACAGTTATGTATATAATTATCAATACATGCACTTAGTAAGACAAACAGAAATAAACCAATAGTCGCCAGGTAATCCTTATAAAATGTCACACAGAATAATTGTCAAAAGCAAATGAGCACAAAACTTGAAACAAATTCCAATTACCAAAAAGAAACGACCCACCCTAACTTATTCAACAAACACAACTGAAACCTAAATAAATTAAAAATGTGCAAAATCTTAACCACGTAGTGAAATAACTGGCCAAAACATGTGCATTAAACTAGGCAACCTGTAAAAAGACGCTCCTCCCAGTCCAGTCTCATTAGGCCATTCTGCCTAGAGAAAATTTGAGAAGGCCAACCACCTTAGTTTCTTAAACTTGAATTAACTTCTGTTACTCCTTTCTCCGTTTCCACTTTACTAAAAAAAAAAAAAAAAAAAACACCCTTATTCAGCTACTTTTTACAGTATCTGTGTTTCCTCCTCCTACTCTATTACTTCATCTTGCTTTTCCTGCTACTTGTTCTCTAAAATGTTCAATTGCATCTTTTCTGCTGCATTTATTACCGCTTGTTCTTAGCCTGTTTAAATTGTGTTATTTAAGCCTCTTAGTTTTGGCTTAAGCACTTGGGCTTTAGGCCTACCCCTTAGCTCTCCCTGGCCTCTCTCCCTCAGATTCTGACAAATATGGATGGACAATTTCCTACAGTTTCTCCTGCCAGCCTGGTTGATATAGGCATCCTGAGACAGTGTAGCAACTGTCTCATGTACATGGACAACCATCTACTACTATCACCTAGGAACACAATTTGTGAGCGATGCAATTACATAAAGAAACTACTAGAGTCTATGTTCGCTCCCTCACAAGCCAGTTTATCTGGCACTAAGACGGTTGTCAACACAATCACTACACCTCAAACACCACCCACAACTACACAATACACAACCACATATGTGGAGGTTCTCAACAAAAACCAACCCAAACAAAGGAGACCTCAGAGGCAAAAGCACAAGCGAACTCCACAACCCTCCACACTACATACCACACATAGTCCACATATCTGTGTCTTGCGACCACTAAGGCCTAACCAAAACACCCAATATATTAGTCATAGGGGACTTCATTGTGAGACACACAGATGTGCCTCTCACCAAGCTGAATAAGGAGAAAGTCATGGGTAATTGTTTGTCAGGTGCCAGAATTTGCCATATCGCACACGCACTAGTCTCTCAACAACAGGTACTATTATGACTCTGTCATAGTCCATGTTGGCATGAACGACTTGAGACACACCTCCCTAGATTATATGAAAAGACATGATTGAGCTCACTGAATATGTGTCCCAGGCAGGTTATGTCCCTAGCCTTAAGCAGCATTCTACAGTCACCCAGAATGATGCCGCAATACAAACAGAAAATGATTGACTTTAACAATTGGCTTTGTTTCTGGTGTCATTCCACGGGGATCCAGTACCTGACAGCCTGGAAAGATATGATCGACAGAGCATGATGCTTTGCTAGAGAAGGCCTGCATCTGTCTCACTTGGGCTTCAGGCTTCTGGCAAAGGCCCTTGCCTCCCCCATAGTGCCTTTTTTAGGAAAAGTCATAAGGTCGATACTACCAATATAAAAATTTCAACAAAACACAAATTAAAGGTCATGCTGCTAAACTCTAGGAATCTAAACATGAAACTGCACTCATTGCAAGCATTCTTAACCCTGGAAGATGCTGACATTTGTGCAGTCACAGAAACCTGGTTCAAAGCTGCAGAGAGTACCCCAGTCTTACCTGGTTACTCATCCTATCATGCATTCAGACCCCAAACTGTGGGCAGCAAAGCCAAAGGAGGTGGAGTTTCAATATATACCAAAGACACACACACCTCAAGGTTGGTCAAACAGTATGATGCACAGGAGACACTCCAGGTGCAGTTAACCATTGACAAGACCCTTATTCAAATCATATGTAGCTACAGCCCCCCAAATTTGACTCAAGATGCCCACTCCACCTATCTGGAACTCTTCGAATTTATCAAAATTCAACCCTTTACCCTGATCCTGGGCGACTTTAACTACGCAACCATAGACTGCAAAAACTACTCATGCCAGAACACAAATGCCCAGAGATTCCTCAGTTTTATCAATGCAAATGCCTTAGAACAGCTAATCGATAACCCCACAAGAGGTGATAATATCTTGGACTTGGTATTAACTAACATAAGTAATCACTGCAGAACCTCTATAGTACCATCGTCCCTGGAAAGATCTGACCATAACGCAGTCACTTTTGAAGTCACCATCTCCCCTGACCCTCCTCTAGCTAGGGTGAAACAAATAAACTTCTCCAAAGCTGATTACAACCTCCTGAGGGATGGTATAAACAGCTTCGCAACCCCCTCCCCCTGCGTAGGAACTGGCACCAATGTCCAAATCTACACCAAAGTACTATATAGGCATTTATATAGATGCATGGAATCAGGAATACCTGACAGGATAAAATCATCCTCCACAAGGAAGAGTAAACCTGTCTGGTGGATATCTGCAATAAATAAACTATATAACAAAAGGAAAAAATTGCTGTCCAGGACCAAAAAGAAGCAGGTGCCCAATTGGAAGTAATCTCTCCTTAGCCTGAACAAGCAAATCAGAGCACTAGTGAAATCCTCTAAAGCCAACTTCATGTCCAAATTGGCCACATCTACTAGAGACAATCATAAGGCCTTCTTCATATGGCCCCAGTCTCAAAGGAAGCACCCAGATCTGTTCAAAGCTGGTGGTCAAGGACACCACATACACAAATGCTATAGATATAGCCAATCTACTGGTTGACAGATTCAGGGAAAACCTCATCCCTCTGTCCCCCCATCAGCAAATCAAGACATCCCAGTACCTGCCCCCCACCCCTTATCTCTAGGTAACAGGTCATCACTGCCCTATCAAAGGCAAAAAAAACAGCCTTCATGAGACCTGATAACATCCCAGACTGCAACCTGCATGAACTTGCAGCATCATTAGGCACCCTATTCAACCAAAGCCTGAGTTCCGGCTTTGTCTCAGCCACGTGGAGGACAGCCACTCTCATCCCTTTAAACAAAGGTGGAGCGTCAACTGATCCGGGAAATTATAGACCCATCAGCCTAACTAGCCTGCTCTACAAGGCCATGGAATGGATTAACAGGGACATTGGTAACCTCCAACCACTGGACCCCACACAGTCTGGCTTTGTCAAGGGGAAGTCATGTCTGTTAAATATGGTCAACTTCTTTGAGACAGTCACCAAAGCCATGAAAAAGGGGAAGAAGGTGCACACCGCCTACCTTGACCTGGCCAATGCCTTCGACACTATTCCCCACTCAGGCATAATAGATAAACTCTCTCAACTAGGCATCAGTCTATATGTTACCAGATGGGTAGCAAACTGGCTCACTGATAGAACCCACCTAATCAAAATAGGGGAAGCCACATCAAGCAGTAGACCCGTAACGAGCATCGTACCCCAGGGATCGGTCCTGGGGCCTCTGTTATTTGGTATGTACTTCTCTGAGGTACAGGCCAAAACCAGTGGGCTATGGCTGACTAAGTTTACAGATGATTACAAGCTGGGCGGGGTCATCAATTTCCCAAGTGATGTGGATGTCCTCCAAGAGGATCTCACCCAAATATATTACTGGTGCCAGAAACAAGGCCTTAAGCTAGATGCCAAAAAATGCATCATCATCCACTTTGGGGAGAGTGACGTCCCCACATATTATCACACTAATAACAACGTCCTAAGCACGCAATCAGTAGTGAGGAATTTGGGCACCCAGGTAGATAGCAACCTGACTTCTGACTACCATGTTGCTTCTGTTGTACAGAAAGCTTTCTACATGGCCCACCTCATAAGTAAGGGTATCTCATTCAGGGACAAAGAGGTCATAACATCCCTGTATTCTTCCCTCATAAGGTCATTTACTGAGTACAATGCCCCCTTCGGCATGTACCTTGCTAAGCACATGCAGCAGCTGGAGAGACCACAGATGTTCCTCACCAAGAGAATCCAGTGCCTCAAACATGTACCCTATACAGATAGGCTAAAAGCCCTGTCCCTCTACTCAATTTCATACAGACTCCTCAGAGGTGACCTCTATCTGGCATACAAAGCAATTTCAGACCTCGCCTTGATGGGACTGCTGCATATCCGCAAGTCAAGCTCCACTCGAGTAACCCATACGCGTGACCTCAACCTGGTATGTAATATCAATAGGACTTGTTGTCAGGACAGAATTGTGTCTCAGAGACTCCCCTATTTGTGGAATAGACTCCCTCTCCATGTCAAGCAGAGTACCTCATTATCCCTTTTTAAGCACAACCTGGATAACTGGATGGAAAACAGAAAATACACTACTGGGATTCCACCTGTGTCCCTGCTGGACAGGGGCTTTGAGTGCTGACTTGTCTAAACATGGGCTAAACTCTTGGCTAGGCTTATAAGGGCCTCAGAGCCAACAGCCTAGTAACTTGCCATGATCTAAGTGCAATGTAGAACAGAAAACATTGCGCCACTCGAAGCATAAAACATTGCAATAAGAATTACAATGAATACACAATTCCTTCTTTTTCCCACCAACAATTACATCAAAAAAATGGATGGCACCACTAATTCATCATAGTTTTAAGAGTCTCCTGACATGAAAAATGTACACTTACTTGTAACATGCACCAACTGTGATATAAGCAGGGTTCATGAACTGATTGAAATACCCATCTTCTTCTAGAGAGGTGGTTGCTTTCCAGATCAACTCTAAAATGTCCCTTTCGCACATCTCACTTAACTTAGTTCATGCATCCACTGTCATCAGATAAAAAGTGTACAAACCAAAAATTAAAAAAAAAATACTCTGTGCAAAACTCTCCTCCAATCATCCTCTGTGACCAGTGAGTTTTCAACTAAGGTGAAGTCTGTAAGTTTGTAGGCATATACCCCCTTCCACATGATCGTATCTACCAGACACCACACCCACAACCAAGTAAAAAAAAAATCAAACAGAATTCACTCAGGCAATGCCTAAAATCATCACTTTTTTCATTATTGCAGTACTCTGGTTAACAAATTAAAATAAATGCATTGAATGAATGAATGAATGAATGAATGAATGAATGAATGAATGAATGAATAGACTTTAAATAGCCTACCACTTAAGCTTCTCATTAAACATAATGAAATTCTTTCAGGATCAAGCTAAAATAATGTAATAGTGCCTATGTGGTCACTTTCCCCTTGTCTGTCACCTATTGTTTAATTCCCTGTTTCCAAGATCAGTAACTCATAACACATTGTCAAAGGTAATAACAGCACCAAGAATACATTTGGACTGCAGGCTAGAGGCTGCCTTCCCTATCAGAGATTGACAGAGTACAGGAAAAGAGAAAGGGATAGGGGAGTGCTAAGTGACAGACCTGCTCTGGTAGAGTTTTCAGTTGAATCCAAACGGAAGCTGCTGTTCACATGGATCAATGATTTAACCCAGTCAACAAATGCGTGAATCAATCAATGAATCTCAGCAGCAGCCTACAGTATGGGCAATGCCTGATTCCAGTCATACAGCATCAGCGATCTCACTACCTTTGCAGACCTATCCTTTGACCACTGCATAGCACCAATAGTCAGGAAATCTTTCTATTTAGCCCAGTGGTGCACAACCTTTTTGTGGGGAGGGCCACTACACAAATTCTTAATGCATCTGCAGGCCACCTCAAAACATAGTAAGTTGCTAAGAGTTAACAATAGGTACAGGTGACTCACATTTTTACTTAAGACAGCAGTCATGAAATTGCCTGTTTTCTACATCAACTTTGCATTTAACTTTATTCTGACTTGCAGCCATAATTTATTACAAACTCTTGCAGAAAGTTACTACTGTTTACAGACTAAGTTATAAACAAGAAAGAATAGTTACTTCTGCGACTAAAATTAGAGATGCATGCAACTACAGTCACTTAGGTAAGTAAGTACATGCTGGAAAGTTTGCATAACTGGAGTAAAGCGTAGTATTTTTTCACTTTTTTTTTTCTTTAATTTTTTGGTTACTCTCTGGGGGCCGGATGGTGTTGCGTGGAGGGCTGGATTTGACCCCCGGGCCAGACATTGTGCACCACTGATTTAGTCGAATTAGACATTAGAAAAGAAGTTATGTACTCACCATAACGTTCCATGCGAGTTGTTCATCTCGCCTTCATTCTTACTGATGGGTTCGGAGCTGATCCTTGGCTCCAACTCGGCCAACTACAAAGCCCGAGGTCTTCAATCAGCTCGAGGCCAACTCCCTATCTCATGATGCACCTTGTGTTACCTCAGATCTTGTTTGCTGCCTCAAAAAATACCATATGCCATTCTACACCTTCTTAGGTAAGGAAACCATAGAAAGGACAATAAGACCATGATAAAACATAATTCTCAGTCCTCGAGAAAGCTTTTAGGGGGTAGGTGGGTGGGACGTAAGAATGAAGGAGAGATGAACAATTCACATGGAACGTTATGGTGAGTACATAACTTCTTTATGTGAAGTTGTTCTATCTCACCATTCATTCTTACTGATGGGTAGCATCCCAAGCACCATCTTTCTCGGATGGCTCAAGGGAGTATATTTTTCAGGACAGTGGAACCAAAGGAAGCCCTGTCCCTGGAGGCCCTATCTACTTTGTAATGAGTGATAAAGGTATGAGGCTTTGACCAAGTGGCTGCTGCACAAATAGTATCTATTGGTAGCCTGGCAGCTCTGGTTGAATGGGCCTTTATTTTGTGTTCCAGTGGTGTATTGGCTGATGAATAAGTAAAGGTGATGCAATCTGATAGCCATTTTGACAGAGTGTTTTTTTGCCACAGGGCTGCCTTTTCTGGACTCTGAAAAGGAAACAAAGAGCTGTTCAGATTTTCTAAATTCTTTGGTTCTACCCAGGTAGAATCAAAGTTGCCTGTGAACATCAAGTTTGTGCAGCATATACTCCAAGTTATTGGTATGTTTGGGGGGGGGACGGTAATTCTATCGTTTGGTTAAGATTAGCCTCGGTACAAACTTTAGGTAAGAATGATAGATTAGTTCACAGGGAAACTCTATCAGTATAAAAAATCAAATACAGGAGTTTAATAGACAAGGCCTGTAACTCTGAAACTCTTCGAGCAGATGTGATGGCTACTAAGAAAATGGTTTTCCAAGACAAATATTTCAATTTGCATGAAGAAGCTGGTTCAAACGGTGGAAGAATGATGGGTGAACGCCTAAAATTCAAATTCCAAGGTGTATAAGGGGGATTTGATGGGTGGTCTAAGATGAAAAGTCCCCTTGAGAAAGGCTATGGATAGCTTGTGTGACATTACATTTAATCCCTCACTATCGAGGTCAAAATTAGAGATCACCACAAGCTGCACACGAATGGTGGCTGCAGCCACTCTCTTGTTGAAAAGTATAGTCAAAAATTCCAGGATGGACGAAATCAGGGCTAGGTAAGGGTCACTGTTATTCTGAGAAGCTCATATGAAAAATCTCTTCCATAGGTTCATAGGTTCATAGGTTGGTACTAGGCTATCAGCCCTAGGGCCTATACAAGCCTAGCCATAACAATTCCCTGGCTATTTCTTCCCACATTATTTACTTTCCTGGACCCCTGTCTAGCAGGGTGACTGACGTGATCCCTGGGGTGAATTTCCTTTCTCCCATCCAATCGTCAAGGTTCCTCTTGAAGAGGTCCAAAGAGGCACTCTGCTTGACATGTATGGGCAATCTATTCCAGAGTCTGGGGAGTCTCTGGGTCAGGAACCTATCCCTCCAGCATGTTTTGTTTATTGTGATGACAAGGTTTAGATCCCTGGGCGTGTAGCTCTGAGGGATTGGGATTTCTTTAAGTGTAGCATGTCCAACAGCTCTGGGTTTGACATGGCCTTGTATGTTAAGCAGAGATCGCCTCTGAGTAGACGATATGTGACAGAGTATAGCTGGAGTTTTTTAAGGCGGTCAGCGTAGGGCATCTGCTTTAGGCCTGTGATTCTTTTAGTGAGGTATTTCTGAGGCCTTTCCAGTTGTTGCAGATGTCTTGAGAGGTACATACCAAATGGGGCATTGTATTCTATAATGGGTCTAATGAGGGATGAGTACAGTGGGACAATGACCTCCTTTTTTTCTGGATGAAAAGCCCTTCGTGATGAGGTGTGCCACATAGAAGGATTTCCTGACTGTTGTGGCGATGTGGTTATCGAAGGTGAGACCACTGTCCACCTGTGTCCCTAAGTCTCTTATCACACTTTCTGTGTTTAGTGTACTGCCACCTATATGGTAATTCATGGATACATGTTTTTTCCCAAAGGGGATAACAATACATTTCTTGGCATTGAGCTTGAGGCCATGGCTCTGGCACCAAGCATCTGTTTCTGTAAGGCCCTTTTGTAGAGTATCCACATCATTTGGGGATTCAATAATGGCTCCCAGTTTGCAGTCATCTGCAAACTTTGTTAGCCAGAGTCCCTTAGTGTTGACCTGTACTTCAGAGAAGTAGATGCTGAGGTATAATTTTCTAGTAGATGATTTATGAGAATACATTAAAATACGTTGTGTTTCAGTTGAGAGGTTATGGAACCTGGCTATGTTGGGAATTGGAGCAGCCAAGCTGTCAATTTCAGGGACTAAAGAGAGGGATGAAGAGCCCCCAATGAGTGCATCAGGAGATCTGGAACTGAGTCCAGAGTCCAAGGTTCTTCCAATAGTTGAGGTTGAAGAAAGGGGAACCAAATCTGACAAGGCCAGTAGGGGGCTATTAGAATGATGGTCCTTCCCAGGGCTTTGGCTTTCTGTAATACTTTGGGTGTCAGGGGTATTGGTGGGAAAGCATAAAGGAGACCCCAGGGGCCAATCCTGTACAAGGGCATCCCATGGGGCATCTCCTGGAGGGGGGATTAGGGCAAAGTAGCTACTACATTTTGTATTCATGGGAGATACAAAGAGATTGCAGCAAGACTGGCCCCATTTGTGGAATATTCTTTCCGCTATTTTTTCCTTGAGGGACCACTTGTGAACCAACAAAACTGCCCTGCTCAGTTTGCCTGCTATCATGTTGGATTTCCCCAGGATGTGCATTGCTATCAGAAAGTGCTGGGTGGAGTTAGCCCACTGCCATACTCTTAGGGCCTCTCGACAAAGGGGATAAGACCTGGTTACTCCTTGTTTATATACCAGACCACCAACATATTGTCTGTCTGAACTGCAATTTTCCCCAGAGGAACAGAGTCCTGAAAGTACTGCAACTCCAGGAGTACTGCTCTCATCTCCAGGACATTGATATGCAGATGTGTCTCTAGTTCATTCCATGTGCCCTGGGCTGTTCTTCCCTGAAAGTGACCCCCACCCGATCAGGGAAGCGTCTGTGGTCACAATGGCTGACGCTGAGGGTAGGATAAAGGGACGACCTATCGTTACTTGATGAGAGGTCAACCATCACCGAAGATCCTTTTTGCAGGAGTTTGTTAGAGCAATCAGATGTGACACTGAAAGTTCTTGATAGGACCACTGCATGAACAGGAGCCATTGCAGAATCCGCATGTGCATACGACCCAAGGGAATTGCTATGATTGCAGCCGCCATCGTCCCCAACAATTTTACCACATCTGAGGCTGGTACCTTGTCTTTCGATAGGAGGTTTAGAATTTGCTGTAGAAGTACAGATACCCTTTCTGAAGGAAGTTTTAAAGTGGTGGTGGTGTCCAAATCTGCTCCTATAAAAACAATATGTTGCGATGGCGACAAGGCAGATTTTTCTGAGTTTATGGTAATCCCCAATTGGCTGCAAAGGTTCATTTTGGTGTCCCTGGTTTGTATGAGCTGATGCCTAGTGGTGGCGGTGAGGAGCCAATCGTCTAAGTACGGAAACACCTGGAATCCAAAATGCCTCAGGTGAGCCGTGACCACTGCCATGCATTAGAACATTCTGGGGGCTGTAGTGAGACCAAAGAGCAGGGCTCGAAACTGGTAGTGACTGGCTCCCAGCCAAAAGTGCAGATGATCCCTGGATGATCTGGCCATTTTTATATATCTGAGATCTATCGAGCACATCCAATTGTCTTTCCCTAAGAAGGGAAGTATCGACTGTAGCATGACCATCTGGAACTTCTCCTTCTTGACAGATCTGTTTAGCCTGCTGAGGTCCAAAATGGGTCTCCAGTCTCCTGTTTTGTTCAGAACTAAAAAGAATCTTGAGTAAGTTCCGGATCCTATCTGGTCTGCAGGGACTGGTTGGGTGACTCTTTTTTCTAAAAACCTTTGAACCTCTATGGTTGCTTGTTCCCTGTAACTGGATGGAACGTCCGTAATTTTTGTTAAGGGTGGTGGAGTGGCAAACGGAATAAAGTATCCTCTGGATATAATGCTTTGTACCTAGCTGTCTTTTGTTATTTTTAGCCAGGCATCTGGGTACAAAGATAAGCGACCCCCAACTGCCTCCAGAGTTGGACAGTCGGGCCTCCTTTCACTGGTAGGACTTTCCAAAGAACTGATCTCTGTCTCCCTGATTCTGCGGACCCTCTCTGCCATGAGGGCAGCTTCTTCCATTATTACCCCCTCCCCTGCCCCTGGAGGGGGTTCACCACGTGTGCCCTGAAAGGCTCCTTGGGCTTTTCGGAACCACATCTTTCCTCCCTTCTGACCTCTGGGGTAGGGTCTAGTAGGGATGGAAAAATGGACTCCGACGGCAGACAGAGTCTTTCCCTCCTGCTCACACCTGGTAAAAGTTTCCTTTACTTTGGGCTCAAAAACAGGCAAGCCATCAAAAGGGGTATTCATAAAGGATGACTTAAAGGGCTCCGCAAAGGAACATAAGCACATCCAGGAGTGTCTCCTAAGAGTAATTCCTGTACCCGCTGCCCTACTCGTTCCATTAGCTACATATGAGATCAGATGCATGGAACAGTTTATTATGGAATTAAGAGTAGTAAGCTGGGAAGCAACCTTCTCTGACACTCCCTCAGCTACTGCACCCTGTAGAGTATCTCCAAACCCTTTTAGGAGATCTCTTTGCAGTCTCATAAAATGTGTGAGGTAGTTCAGTGATCACATGGCAAAAATCGCTGAACTAAACGTGTGCTTTCCGTATCTATCCATGATCCCAGAATCTCTGTTAGGAGGATGGACAAATAAAGAAGTTTCCAAAATCTCCTTTTTGGTGGTTGCCACCACCACCATGGCATCAACAGGCACTCCCTTCATGAGAAAAGTCTTGTCTTGGAGAGAAGTAATAAATTTATTAGGCTTCCTAGGGACAGGCTCCATAGTGTCTGGAGACTCCCATGCCTTTCGTGAGACCAGCTCCATAAGCTCATAGAAGGACGGAGACACCCAAGAGGTGGAGGGCTGAGATCCAAAAGCCTTCAGGAGAACTGACTCATCATCAGTATGGTTGATGGGTTTCCAGCCACCCCCTCTGCTTAAGGATTTCTAAGATATGTGCAAAAGAGATATCCTCCGAGGGGGACCATGGAGACCCTACTGACTCATCTAAGTCGGTGTCTGAGGTGACAGATTCCTGCGGGCAGTCCAGATGCTTCCTCTTGCATAACCTCTTCCTGGGAACCGCATCAGTGGGAGCTTCTGGTGAGGTTTTGGAAGAGCAGGGTCCATCCCTGTGGGGCTTCCTGAGGCTTAGGGTCTCTACACTTTAAAGGGATCTGTGAGGTAGAAGAAAACAGGCACTTTCAGGGAGGACGCAGTTGGTACTGAAGTTGTGGATGTCCTGGGGGACAATACTCTCCTCATAGCATCGAAGGCACCTCTGCTCCGATGAGAAAGAACTCCTGGATCCGAAGAAGCAGTTAATTCCCTCTGCACCAGAACAGTGGGCTCCAATCCAGAGGTAGGCTCCGAATTCATCTGCGCCGAGGCCCCGAGAGGCAAAGTTGGAACCGAAAGATTGGTTCGAATGTCCTCCCCAGACCTGACCTGCAAATGTCGGCTCCTAGACTCCTCAATCAGCACCGAGGGAGTCCGAGTAGTAGGGGTCAATGGCAATGGAACAGGTGTCAGCTTTGAAGGTTCCACGATCATCAGTTCCAACTCCTCTGGCTCCAAAGGTCCAAGATGGCTTGGTGGAGGAACAGAAGTAGAAGATGGTACAGCTGTCAGTTCTGAAGCCACTTGGGTCGGACCCAATAACAATTATCAAGTGCTGGTGTCTGTAACAACTTCTGCACCACACAATCCACATCCAAATCTTCTCGAGGATCAAGATGAGGGGATCGATGACGCCACTGATTGCAGAATTGGTGATTTCAGTACCTTAGAGACCAGTTTCAGGACTGAGGACTGGCTCCAAAAAGCTACGACACTCGGCTCCAAGGTCTGTGGAGCTGGCGTCAATAATTTTTTAGCTGATTTCAAAGCAGAATGTCTCGGCTCCGTGGATGCCGAATTTGAAGATTTGGCAGATTTAGAAGATTTTGATGTTTTATCTTGATCGTCTTTGCCCAAAGATTCCTGAAAAGAGGATTTCCGTAATCCCCTTTCAATCAATTTTCTCCTCCTTTCCTGTAGAACATGGCTACTGAAAGAATGGCAGATGAAGCAATTCTCCTGTAGATGCAAAGCACCCAAGCAATAAACACATATAAAATGACTGTCAGTCACAGACATTTTTTGCCCACATTTAGGGCATTTCTTGAACCCAGATTTGGGTAGTTTTTCTTTTCCTTGATCAGCCATAGCATATACTGACAGACAACCAACAAATGTAAGTAAGGCCTACAAGGAGAAACAAATGGCCTAGAGAAAACTAGAATTTCTATCACTAAAAAGAATTTAGTAATAAGAAAATATTTGCCCAGTAAGAAAAAAAGGGTTAACACTATATAGGAGTTTCTGATAAACAAACAACTGTCCTAAACGCGGACTTCCAAAAAGTAAACTAGCGTTCTGAATTAAACGGGCTCTATAAGTCCAAATAACATACACATGCACACACTAGAAACAATCTACTCAATTTATTATACTAATCTAAATATTTTAAATGCTAATTTTTCTTTAAATTCTAAATTTTTAAGCACACCCAATATGTAAACACACAAGGATATGAAGGGAAAGGGAGATAATAAAGGCCTAATAAAACAATGGCCACAACAGCATCTAAACTAAACCTCAAAGATAGCAGAAATAGTTCTGCGAAAGCCTAAAGTATTCCTAAATGGAAAGGAAACTTATAAAACTACAAATTCAAACCCTATAAAGGAAAAAGTAGTAATCAAAAAATTTCTACTGGCCCGAGCTGTGAAGTATCCTCTGATCTACTGCAGTGGCAAACTAGATCTGAGGTAACACAAGGTGCATCATGGGATAGGGAGTTGGCCTTGAGTTGATTGAAGTCCTCGACCTTTGTAGTTGGCCGAGTTGGAGCCAACCCATCAGTAAGAATGAACGGTGAGATAGAACAACTTCACATCATGTGTTTCATATAGAACAAAATAAGTTATCATTTCACTACACTTTGCCCTGATCAGACCAAATACAGAGTGTAATGCCTCTATTAGTATGCATATATTCAAAC